>NC_064408.1:31300000-31360000 GCF_023375975.1 Astyanax mexicanus
TTAGGAGATCAAGTGTTACTAAATCATTCTTCTATTTACCAACTATTTTACTTTACTTACATCTTCTCATGGAGATTTATCTAACTCTGTCTTCTCTTCTCTTTTCTCCACACAGTCATTGGGGTAAGTAAATAACTGCACTCTCTTCTCCCACTGATGGAAATAACTTCCTGTTTCTATTCTAATCACTGCTATTAAATTATAATGCAGAAATCAATCAGTCACATGACACCAGCTTTCAGATTAATATTCATGAGATCAGAGAAATCTGATCACAAAATGAAAGATTTACTCTTATATCCACCACCTTCCTTCCCACAATGCACCTGTGCATAATCCCACTGCACTGCAGGAATGTAGAGACAGTGAAGTTCACTGATGAGAAAAACACACAGTAATTAAAATCAGTCTGGGGTTTGTTTCCTGCAGAACGATGGAGGCTAACATTGATCTAACATTGATATGATGCATCATTAAATTAATTAATATCTGATAAACAAAAGTAGTACTTTATTTGTTCAGCAGTAGTTTAAAACATGTAGGATTGAATCACTGTGATCTGAACTACAGTGTTTCCAGATGTGTTCAGTCTGACTTTCACAGCAGGATACTTACAAAAACTCACAAACTTTAACATTTTATACCAAAATCATATACAGTAATCATACACCACCCCAAGAACAGTAATATAAATACAATTAGCAATTAAATACAATAAAAATGATAATAATGTATCATAATTCCACTGTATTTATAGACACTGTCTGCATAATGTTTATATAGATACACTAGACCCTTTCTTTTTCAAATTAGCAGCTGCCATTATAGCCGCCCCTATAACAGATATTTTCAACTTATCAATACACACTGCTGAAATACCAAATGTCTGGAAGACAGCTATTGTTTTTTTTTAAAAATGGAGATCAAGCTGATCCAAATTGCTACAGGCCAATTTCCATATTACCCTGTATCTCAAAGGTCTATGAAAGGTCTTGTCAATAAACAATTAAACCATTATCTTAATGAGAATGAAATTTTATCTGGGGTACAGTCTAGCTTCCAGGTTATGGCTGTGTCACTGCAGTTTTAAAAGTCCTCAATGGGTACGTTTACATGCAGCCTAATAATCCGTTAGCAATCGGATTACTGGCTCAATCGGAATAGAGCACGTCCATGTAAACACCTCAATCGGAATAGAGTAGTCCGATTGAGGCCATTCCGATTACAATTTCTATCCGATCGAACGAGGTGGATAATCCTTTATATAATCCAATACAAAGAAGAATAACAGCCTTGTAAACACCTGTACATCCGATTACATCCCCAATCGGAATGTTTAAGTACATCTGCGCATGTGCCACAGCGTTTTAGAACCAGAGACACTCTTAAAAATAAAATAAAAAAAGTTCTAATATTAGGAGAGGAGATATTCCTCGTAGTTTATGTATATTTATTTCTTACTGCTTAAACTGTAGTTTAGGAGCGGAGCAGAGGGAAACAAGCGCTCATGAGCTGTTACATATCACCATCAGTTATCTACATTTATAACCTGCTGATTATTAATGCTGTAGCCTAATGTTACAGTTACTGTACATAATATAGTGTTCAGATTTTCCCGTGGCAGCCTCCCAGAAGAGCGTGCGCTCCTGCGCGGAGATTTTCGTTTTTTTTTAAATAATAATAATAATAATAATAATAATAGTAATATTAATAGTAAACTGTATTTATAAAGCAATAATAAGGAAAAAAGGAAAAGGAAAAAACACAATAAACTATGTGACTATGATATTAAAAGAAATCAATTAAAATAAAAAGTAACAAAAATATAGATCAATACATATATCGATGTATAATAATACAAACACAAATTATTAAAACAAAGTTTATTTAAAAATGTCTTCAGACGCTTTTTGAAACTGTTTACTGATGCTGCTTGCCTGATCTCAACTTCAGTCTCATTTCTTTGCTGCATAAAAACAAAAAGCTGCTTCTTCTCTTCTTATCTGTAACACTATATAAAATACACTGCATAAGATTATAATAGCTGGTCTAAAATAATTATATTACAATGTTTTAGGATGTTTTTTTTCTTTGGTCGCAAAACCCGATCTAAAAGGCAGCCGAAATGTCCGCGCAACATCTCGCACTCTCCCGGAAGGCTTCTCGTAGCTACTGGGAAGACACCCACCACGGAAAAACGCTCTTAAACTGCAGCTCACGCAGTTACAGCTACATTTCCTTCAAAATATTACCACTTTATTCTCGTAATATTAATTGCCTGATTTTTTTAGATAAAGCTGTGCAGTATCTTTAGCAGACTGGAGAGCAGACGACGATAGAAAGCTCATTGCAACCAGACGAGACTCGAGACTCGACTGGGATTCGTGACCAAAGACTTGTGATCATCTCTGATACCAACTGTAAACTCTGGAAACATAGCTCCAGTTGCTGTTAGTCCGCTCACGCTGGCTGACATCACCTGATGCTCGTTGTCATGGTTACAAGTACGCTAAGCGATACCACACATGCGCGTCATGTTTGATCTGATTACTTATAGCGTGCACATAAACGGAGAGTTTACTCAGACTATTGGGGAAAGTGTACATATAAACACCTCAATCAGATTCAAATTCATTCGGATTGAAGGAAAGCTTTGCATGTAAACATAGCCAATGACATTATATCTGCAGTGGATGTTAGGCAACATTGTGCTGCAGTATTTATTGACATGGCTAAAGCGTTTGATTCAGTTGACCACAACATTTTAATACAAAGACTGGGTAGCATAGGGTTTACTGACCATTCCTTAGCATGGATTTTAAATCTGTCTTCTAGGACACAGAATGTGAAATTAGAAGATGTTCTCTCATCTCCATGCCGGGTTACAAAAGGTGTCCCTCAAGGGTCAATATTAGGACCTACATTGTTCTCAATATACATTAATAATATTCCATTTTCTGCTGGCAATGCTTCTGTTCATCTGTATGCAGATGATACAATCCTGTATGCTTCTGGTTCCTCCCCTAACTGCGTTCTATCCATACTTCAAGACGGCTTTTCTCAGCTTCAAAACTCTTTTGCCAAGCTCAAACTGCCGTTGAACATTTCTAAGACAAGGGTTATGTGGTTTGATCGGAAGGGCAATTTAAATGACTCAACCCTCAAAGTCACAACCAAGGAAGGAGCTGTCTTGGAACATGTTACAAAGTATAAGTATCTAGGCATCTGGCTAGACAGCTCATTATTTTCTCTCATCATATCACAAATTTACAAGTAAAAGTCAGGGCAAAACTTGGCTTTCTTTACAGAAATCGCTCATCTTTTACCCAGGCTGCCAAGCTTTCTCTGGTTCAGATGACTCTGCTGCCCCTGTTTGATTATGGCGACACAGTTTACAGACTGGCGAGTAAAAGTTCCCTGCAGAAGCTGGATGCTCTGTATCATTCTGCTCTTCGTTTTATTACAAATGCTCACTCTAGAACCCATCACTGCTCTCTTTATACTCTGGTCAGTTGGCCTTCTTTACACACTCATTGCAGTATACACTGGTTCACACTTATCTACAAAACTCTCCTCGGCCAATCACCGCCTTATCTACAGAACCTGATCCAACCACTGCCTGTTACATACAACACCCGCTCTGCCAGCGCCATTCAGCTTAAAATTCCCAAAACAAATACTACTTTTGGCAGATTATCATTTCAGTCATCTGTTGCAGAAGACTGGAACACATTACAAAAAAATTTATCCCCATTTCACAATTTAAAAAATGTGTTCAAGAGCTTTTTACTGATACATGCACATGCTTTGCAATTAATTGACTGTTTTAACATTATTGTTTTATGTTTCTGTTTATTAGATTGTTTGTTGCCTTCATGTTGTTCCTCAAGTGGTTTCTGCTGCTTGCCAGGTCGTTATTGTAAATAAGACTGGTGAAATAAAGGTGAAATAAAAATAAAAATAAAATAAAGCTCTGTTATCAGTATCAGGACCACACATTTAAACAGTGTGATTTTGTGCTTCAGTGGGATCAACATGTGAGTTTGATGCTCCTCTGTAGACGACAGAGTTTCTCAAGTACATAGACCTGAATCTGAATATCATTTACTGATGAGCTTTTTATCTTTTTATTAAGAATTCATTAATAAAAGCACTGTAAAGATTTCTATGTAGTCTCTTCTGATTTATGTTTGTAATAAAGACTAACTAGATCTAGAAACAAACTAAATAAAAATATCTTACAAATTGTGTTAAATTATTAGCTGTGTCAATCTATTAAAGAATGAATCAGATTAATCACACTTGTTCATAAGTTTTAAGCGTTTAATAGTGGATATTTAAATGTAAATGAGAGAATTAAATGTAGCTCTGCAAAATAATATAAAATGTATATTAGTGGTGTCAGTTGCTTACAAAAGAATTATATTATGTATAATCAATCACAGTGCAACCACTGTCAAAATAATACAATCTAGTGACATTACAGAAACAGCATCACTGTTGCTTTCTTTATAACTTAAATTTAAATATTTCAGTGTTAAATGTGTGCACATTTATTATTTAGAACTATATATTAAACAAAAAATGTGAGTAACAGTCATTCAGTAAAAACAATGGTAGAGACGGGAAACTAAACTCTTCAAAAATGTTATATTATAAACGTCATTAGTCTTAGTCTCATATGTGCAAAATTAAAACACACAAATACAAAAATAATCCTTGAACAGCACCACACATTCTTACTCCTCTCCCTCTCTCTTATTCTGTCACATATATTTCTTTTCAGAGGCGTCAAATAATAAAGAACAAATACTTCATTACGTTACTTAAGTAGAAATGTTGATTATCTGTACTTTACTGGAGTAATTATTATTAAGACGACTTTTTACTTCTACTCTTTACATTTTCACACAATTATCTGAACTTTCTACTCCTTACATTTTATAAACAGCCTCGTTACTCCTATTTCATTTCAGCTCGTTTTCATTCCGGCTTCTCATCGTTCAATAAAACCCAATCCAGATAAATCTCTCTATTCAGATAGAGTGAATCTGATTGTGATTGGATGAGAAGTGTAAACATATACTATTCTGACACCCTATTGGTTTATACACGACCAATCACACCTGCACACGTCACGCCCCCCACACTCCAGCAAGAACATAGCAGACGTATGTAGTCTAGTATGAAGATGATCCGTTCAGAGACTCAAGAGAACTCCAGACAAACATCCAACTAATCTTCTTTAATATATTTACATTCTACTAAAATACATTCATTTACAATGATCATATATGCAGCTGAAACAGGAAGCCTAGTGCATACCAAATTTATTAATATTAACATTTTAATATAATATTATAGTCATTATGGCTTTTAGATAAATGTGTTTTGGGGAGGGGGTGGGGTAGTGCACTATAGACTCCTGTGGTTCAGCCTAAGCTTTTCTCTTCCATTACTTTTACTTTTATACTTTGTAGTTTTGAAACCAGTACTTTTACTATTTTACTTGAGTAAAAGTTGATATTTAAGTTGATACTTTAGCTTCTACAGAAGTATTTTAAACTCTAGTATCTGTACTTCTACATGAGTAATGAATAGAGATACTTTTCACACTTTTATTCCTCTCTTTTATCCTGATCCAACTCTTCCTCTCCCTTGTTCTGGTTTAACTAAACCTTTTCCTGAACTAAATATTAATTTCCCCTCATCCAGACATATTTTCTCTCTCTGTGCTCCAATAGCTACACTGATCACACTCAGTCCAAAGAATCCTCTTTTTATGGGTCCATGTCACTGACAGCATTATATCTAATGCTAAGATCCAAGATCCCAATTTAGACTTTTATTTATCATTAATAATCTGTAAATTCAAAACAGTGTATTAGTTATAATAGATTTACACCTGCTGTTGTTGCAGAAGCAGTAGTTATATACTGTATTTAAGATTTGGAACGTGAGGTGATTAATTTTGGTATGCTGTATTTAAACAACTGTAAATAAGATCAGAAAGATGCAGAATTGTGTGAGTGGATAATCTTGTTTATTAATAAAATGTAATCATGTTTAAAACATGTTAATTGAATGTATATTGTGTGATAGAAAGATGAATAGTATGAACAGTATAGTCCACAACAGACAGATGTTGTGTTAAACGTATTTACAGTATTGAAAATGTGAATACAGATTTTACAAAAGCAAGTTAGTGACTATAAAAAACTGTAATCTAATCATTTAATTAATTAATATAACTGTATAACTGTAATTAATTATTAAATGTAGGTATATTTCTGTATTTTTGGGAGGGAGACAAATGATTATGAAGTGTGATCTGCCCAGCAAACAGCACAGAGCCATTTTACTTTATTATAATATTTCAGATTTGTTTTAATGCTTTTTATATTAGGATCTCTTAATGTGCTGAGTAAAAGTTTATTAGAGGATTTAGGAGAGGAATTAACCAAATAAGAGAGAGAGAGAGAGAGAGAGAGAGAGAGTGGGCGAGGGAGAGGGGGGGGGGGAGGGAGGGATACTGAGTGTTAGTTAGGAGATTTAATCATTTTTTAGGAGAAGTAAAGTAATCAAGCTACTTTATAAACTGATGAAGTAGTGATGCTCTGTTTACATCAGTAAATAAAAGCAGCATTACATCACCGGGCTCTGTGAACTTTTTAAACGTTTTGGCATTTTAAATTTTATTATTATTTAAATACATTTCATTTTATTCAACAATACATTTCTTGCACTATATTGTATTCCAGAAAAAAATGTAAATATACTAAATAAACTTTAAAATATATTAATTTTATTATAATGTTAAACACAGATAAGTAGCATGACTTAAAGTTACGTTTTTATAAGTACAGATATGCAAAAAAGACGCAGTTGGATTTATTTTATATAAATATAACATTATAGCAGGCGATGCATTGAAACTGAAAAAGAGAATGAATGTTTTTGTTGTATGAAGGTTTTCAGCTCTGATTGTACAAAACATTTTAGTAGGAATTCCACTCAAGTCTTAGTACATGAGACCCCAGGGGTCTTATTTATTTGCATATCAAATGCAAAAACCATCCTCACGCATATTAAATCAAGATTAATAATGGAGAATTTACCCTTACTTATTAAAATATATATTTGGTCTGCATGTATAAAGTTTTAGTGTTTTCTGTATTTTATTCTGCTTACTAGTATATGTAGTTTTGTTTTACACTAATTTCTACTTCAGTCTCCAAAATTTCACTTCTTTGCAGTGCGTTCCTCCATTATCTCGCTCAGGATGAATAGAAAATCCCATATTTAAATATTCATTAAGTGATTTGCATGGACCTTTTATGGGTAAATGTGGGCGGTACGGAGGAGGAACCCGAGTCTGGTTCACTTGTGCACATTTATAAGCAGATAGTGATTTATAAAGAGGAAACAGTGTTCAGGTGTGCGTATGCATTTTTAAATCTGAATTATTTTAGGTGTACGTCATTTTCTGGTTATTGTGTGAACGCACACTTTCACTCCAGAATCTACACAGAGTTTTATAAATGAGGCTCCAGGGATCTTCTAATCACATTTCTACAGCTGTAATCTGAACTACACATCTTAATCCTCTTAACGTGTTTGTGAACGTTTGGTAAAAGTGTAGGTTTAGGAAATGTTTAACGATGTTTCACACTGTGTAACAAACCAGCACTGTTACCTCCATAGTTCCAGCTACGATTTAGAGAAACCAAAACTGCTTTATTCAGATTATGTAAATTATTAACACAGTTATCACCTATGCTTTTGATAAACGCACCCCTGAACTCTGCTGAGAGTGATGTCACTGTGAGATGTTACATCATCAGTATCATCATCATCATTAGATTAATAAAAGCTTCATTTACACACATTTTAACTTAAATCCAGAGAAAGATTTATACACACACACATTTAAATGTGTGAATCAGTTCCACATGAATAAAAGCTGCTCCATCATCACAGATCAGTTTCAGTTTAATACTTTTAATAAAAATGTGATGATGTCATTTATTTATTCATGTTTTACTGATGAATCTGAATCTGAAGATTTTCAGTGAATTCTTATTTCTACATCTGAACTCAGAACAGCTGAAAAACACCAGTAAATCTCTGTACAGTCTGAACAACTGATTAAAACACAGCTCAGCATTCAGTGAATGTATTAGTCTGATAAATACGGAGCATTATAGACTTTATTAGAGCTGATCTTCAGGAAGAATCATGTTCTTTATGATTTGATCAGAGAAACTGTTCTTTTTAGATCTTTATATGTAACACAGATTCAGTCCTGAACTCTTCAGACTGTTTTCTTCACTTCCACAGTCTGTAATCAGACAGATAAGAGAGAGGAGGATGAAGAGGGAGGAGTGTAAGACAGACTGAAATAGAGATGAATGATGATGCTGATGATCCTGCATGAAGGAACAGTTCATTCCATTTATGAAATGAATGTAGATCTTTCTCCTCACAGAGCTGTTCAGTAGAGCTTTAATGAAAACACTTCAGTAATCAATAAACTACGACTGTGAGAACAGTTTTCCCTCCGTCACTCAGTGAACAAATCACCTTTATCCAGCCATGTTTGTTCATCTCCAGATGATCAGAGGATCTTAAATACTTCATTCAGGTGAAGACAGATGATTCATAACTAATGTTTTTACTCTGTTCCCAGAGAAGATCTTCAGCCCCTGTTTCTGTTTTCTGTTCAGAAGATTAAAGCAGTTCTAAAGGTTCATTTAGTTCCAGTGAGAGAAATCTCCAGTACAGACCAGTATGAGCTGATCAGACTGGAAAGAACAGAATTCCAGGTGTTGTAATGAGGAACAGAAGGCTGGAATGTGTGTGAGGAAGCTCTGAGAGATCTAAGGAGAAGCAGTTGAACTGCAGGGAAGGTGGAAGATGGAATATTAGAAGCAGCTTCAGCAGAACATTAATGTTGTTTAAAACAGCGCTGAGCTCTTTTAATGACCTTTAGAGACACATCAGTATCACTAATGAACAACACAGTCCTGCAGAACAACAAGAAAACAACACAACACAACAACAATTACACAATCAAACACAATTCCAACACCAACACACTCCCGTCTCTATCAGATCCTCATCAAAAGAAAGTCCTGTAAAGATCTGTAGAATCTGATCAGCTGCTGAAACAGTTCAGTGTAGCATTAGACTGATTTACCACATGATCAGATTCACAGCTTTACTCCCAGTTTCTGATTCTATTCATTCATTACACTTTAAACATGATCAGCATTATTTTACACTTATTACAATGTTACCATATTATTTATACATTAATACACATTCTTCTGTTCATTTCTACAGGGGCATCTCGGGGTGACAGGTGATCCAGGTGAGTATAAATGAATCTGAATGGAATCGACTGTTTTAATTCTGAGCTTCTAAAAGCTGAATGTGTTTATCTGTACTGAACACACACACACACACACACACAAACACACACACACACACACACACACACACAAACACACACATACACACAAACACTCACACACACATACACACAAACGCACACACACAAACACACACACACACACACACAAACACACACACACACACAAACACACACACACACTCACATACACACACACACACACACACACACACACACACACACTCACATACACACACACTCACATACACACACACACACACACACACACACACACACACACACACTCACATATGCACACACACTCACATACACACACACTCACATACACACACATACAAACACTCTGAGAACAGTCAGGATTGCTTTGTGTGAGTGTTTGTTTGGTAAAGCGAGGTGACGGTCATTGGAGGAGCGCAGCGGCCGGGTGGTAGCGTAAGTCTTCAGAAGTGAGTGCAGGTAGGAAGGAGCTGTTCTGTTCACACCTTGTAGGCAATTGTAAGAGCTTTACAGTTTTTTTCAACTGTTTACACACTAAATCTTTGCTTGTCACACAATTTTCTAAACATGGCCTTCAAACACCATAACCCCACACCAAATATGCAAAACCACACACTAATTCTCAGTGTCTGACTCAGTTTTTAAATTCCCAACACACATTTTGCCAAACTCTACACACAAGTTTCTACCTAACACACAAAGATCAAACAGGAAGTTACTTTATTTCATCTTTCAAACACAACCTATCAAAACTAAATCACCAGTGCTTCACTCCCACCCCTCACATGTGTAAACACTTATTACTTTATTGAACACCAACGAATCATTGGCTAAGTATAGGCCTGTAAATAGGTAAAATGTCAAGATGTCTCTTTTGAACCATGAATGACAACGAAGAGAGAGCCGGGAGAGTTGTTAAGGCACACTCAACCCCCCAACTCATACCCTCACCACAGCCAACACCCCCCAGCTTTTTCAGATATGTGTTTGTTGTCTGTCCAACTTCATGTGGTGGTTGGATTTTTTTTTCTGCGCTGTACAAATATTAACAGCAGCAAATGATTTGGAAAAAATAAATATTTTGGGTTTGAAAACCCATTGTTTATGTGTGTTGTGAGTATTTTACCTTCTCTCTGCACTTCTGTATGGAAATAAACAGAGAATCCCATGAATGAAAGAAGAGCTATTGGTTTTGATCAACAGTGTGTACCATGAATCCAAAATGTCATATTATGACAAAGGTGTTGGCAATGTGAGGTCAGTGCTTGCTTTTGAGATGTGTTGATGACATTTTGAATGTTGTGTATCATTTTGCTGGACATTTGAGGCATTTTGCATTTTGTGTGAGCAATTGTGGGTTTTGTGTGTAGAGTTTTGAAAAATAGACACAGAGCTTAGAAAATGTGTGAAAACAGTTGTAAAAAACTGTAATTTGATACGAGCATCAACTGGTAGCCAGTGGAGCTCAATGAGCAGCGGGGTGACATGTGCCCGTTTTGGCTGGTTGAAGACCAGACGTGCTGCTGCATTCTGGATCATTTGGAGTGGTTTTACTACGCAGGCCGGGAGGCCAGTTAGTACGGCATTGCAGCAGTCGAGTCGTGAGATGACGACTGCTTGTACCAGGAGTTGGGTGGCCTGTTGCGTCAGAAACGGTCAAATTTTTCTGATGTTATAAAGCGCGAAGCGGCAGGATCGAGCAACTGAGGTGACATGGTGCGTGAAGGAGAGCTGGTCATCAACCATAACACCCAGGTTACTATCACCCTTTGTCGGTGAGAGAGAGATTCGATGCTTATAGAGAAGTTGTGTTGAAAAGATGGTTTTCAACACAACTTCATAGTGGCAGCGCTTAAGACCGCTGGACATACCCTTATGATTCACTGGCTGAATCACAGGGTATATCTGTTTATATGCCTACCATTGCTGCGTAGTCTGTCAGAGAGAGCAGGTTTAGCTTTCCTCACACCCACCAGAATAGCCTGGTGATCGGTATACTGAAGCAACGTGAAGATCATGGTACGTGGACTTCCATCTCTGTGGCAAATGATTGTTTGTTTAGCATAGCCATTTCTTCTGCAGAATCACTAGTTTGCTGTGTTTTTTTGGTGGAACCTGGACCACTTTCAATGCCATGCTTTTAATTTAAAGTCGTCCACAAGCCCCCAAAAAAATTTTAAGCAGAGGGTTGTTGTCGGTGCTCAGTGCTATGCAGCCATCTTGCTTCATGCCTCAAGGAAAGTCCTCTAATGTTAGAAATTTTTATATGTCATCCCACCCTCTAACAACTGCACATAAAATCACTGAGCAGCAATTAAAATTAATTCTATGATCAGAGCAGACTTAATACAGTGCCTTGCAAAAGTATTCTGACCCTTGAACTTTTTCACATTTTGTCACTTTACAGCCACAAACTTAAATGTATTTAAAGAGATTTTAATTGATAGACCAACACAAAGTAACACAATTGTGAAGTGAAATGAAAATGATACATTGTTTTCAATTTTTTTATAAAATAAAAATATAAAAAGTGTGATGTGCCAAAGAATTCGGCCCCCTTTTCCCTGAAACCCCTAAATAACATCCAGTGCAATCAACTGCCTTCAGAAGTCACTTCATTTAATTAATAGAGTCCAGCTGTGTGTAATTTAGTCTTAGCATAAATACAGCTGTTCTTTGAAGGCTTTAATTGTTTGTTAGAGAACACTAGTGAATAAAAAGCATCATGAAGACCAAGGAACTCACCAGACTGCTCAGAGATGAAGTTGTGGAGAAGTTTAAAGCAGGGTTAGGTTATAAAAACATATCCAAAACTTTGAGCATCACAAGGAGCACTGTTCAATCAATCATTCAAAAATGAAAAATCTATTCTACAACTGCAAACCTAAAAAGACATGGACATCCACCCAATCTGACAGATCCAGCATGGAGAGAACTGGCCAGAGAAGCAGCCAAGAGGCCCATGGTCACTCTGGAGGAGCTGCAGAAATCCACAGTTCAGGTGGGAGCAAATCTGGCCTTTATGGAAGAGTGGAAAGAAGAAACCAACTGTTGAAAGAAAGACATAGGAAGTGCCGTTTGTGCAGCAAATATGTGGAAGAAGGTTCTAGCAGGAAAACTCTAGAAACAAAGTGCCAATAAACACGTATGACAATTAGTAATAGTGAATATAGTGTATATAGAGTCTTTGGCGAAAGCCCCGTCGAAGCCCAGGTCCGCAGCGTCTGGAACCTCGCAGATAGTGCCGTACTTGTACGGTGGGGGCGGAGCCTATCCCCTGGGCAACCGGCGGGACCGAACTGGAGGCGGTGGGGAAGGAGGAGGGTGAAAACGTATGTCAGCGTCTGCAAGCAGGGGAGAACAGGTATGAGGGAGGTCTTTTAAGGACAGGTGGGAGTTGGTGATTGGCTGAGAAAAGTGGCGGGATTCCGAGTTTCCCGCTAGAACCTGCGCAGAAGCTTTCAGTTCTAGCAGGAAAACTCTAGAAACAAAGTGCAGCAAGAAAGATTTAATCCCAATAAACACGTATGACAATTAGTAATAGTGAATATAGTGTATATAGAGTCTTTGGCGAAAGCCCCGTCGAAGCCCAGGTCCGCAGCGTCTGGAACCTCGCAGATCCTGCCGTACTTGTACGGCGGGGGCGGAGCCTATCCCCAAAAATATAAAAAGATATAATTACCCACAGGAGGATCCTTTACCTGGTTCACGTATTCTGGAAGGAAAACAGTTATAAACAAGCTTGAATAAGGTGTTCAAGATTAAAGTGTTATTTGCTGAGTACGTGTGCATTACAGTAGCTCATGTTTTGATAGCATACATTTATTAGGTTTGTTGTATACAAAGTACTTGTATACACTGCTTGAAGCTATTTTAGAAGCGTATGATAAGCGTAACGTTGACGTGATCAGCATGAGAAAACACTGCGGACTAACAATAGATTAAGCCTTTGAGGGGCACAACTTTTGGACGCCGTCACAGCAAAACGCGGACTACGAGTCCAAAGGCTATAAGGGCGGGCACGGCCCGCTGTGCAGCAAAACGCGGACTACTAGTCCAAAGGCTATAAGGGCGGGCACGGCCCGCTGTGCAGAAAAAACTCAGACTAGGAGTCTAATGAGCTATAACAGTATATTCATTTGACGTCTGTATAAAAATCTTACAACCGCCTCCAGTTGTTTGCAATTAAATAGATATATTAAATAGATATATAAATAAATAGATATGTACATAAATTACTTACTCAGACATCAGGTATCCCGAACAAGATGGGTGAGGGTATAAGAGCGAGCACGGCTCGCGACTGCAGCAGCGCGGACTACGAGTCCAGTGGGTATTTAGAGCGGGCACGGCCCGCGATCGCAGCAGTGCGGACTACGAGTCCAGTGGTTATTAGAGCGGGCACGGCTCGCGATAGCAGCAGCGCGGACTACGAGTCCAGTGGTTATTAGAGCGGGCACGGCCCGCGATCGCAGCAGCGCGGACTACGAGTCCAGGGTTAATAGAGCGGGCACGGCCCGCGATCGCAGCAGCGCGGACTACGAGTCCAGTGGGGTTTTAGAGCGGGCACGGCCCGCGATCGCAGCAGCGCGGACTACGAGTCCAGGGTTAATAGAGCGGGCACGGCCCGCGATCGCAGCACGCGGACTACGAGTCCAGTGGGTATTTATAGCGGGCACGGCCCGCGACTGCAGCAGCGCGGACTACGAGTCCAGTGGGTATTTAGAGCGGGCACGGCCCGCGATCGCAGCAGCGCGGACTACGAGTCCAGGGTTAATAGAGCGGGCACGGCCCGTGATCGCAGCAGCGCGGACTACGAGTCCAGTGGGTATTAGGGCGGGCACGGCCCGAGATTTAAAAGACTTTCCATTATCATTGACTGCTATAACATTTTACTGATGATTGTTATTAGACACCTTGTAAGTTGTGATGCGAACAAAGCAAATATAACAGGGGAAGCGAAATTACAGTTTTTCCCAAATGTTTAAACGCATTTCTAAAAACTTGGCTCAGTTTCTCAAAACTCTAAACACAAACTGAAAATTATTAACTCCTTTGTTGAAACTCTACAAATCTCCAGCAAAACTGATTCCTTCCACCAAAACAACACACACAGCTATTTTATGCTTATCTCTTACAGAGCATCAAATAAACACTGACAAGATAAATTCAGAGCACTATTATCAGAATTATTTGGTTATGTTTTTGACTTCATGAGGCCGCTGTACAAATTCAAATGCATAAAAGTCAATGGAAATATGTTGGCTTTCTGTTGTTTTTATTTATTTGGTGTGGTTTAGGACCCCCCCATTTACAGTACTACACAAATATAAGCTATATGTACTGTATGTAAAATGTTGCAAAACTGTAATTTTCACCTATTTTCACAATGAGAAACATGATAAGGAAAATTCACATACAAAGAGGACACAAAAATGTATTTATTGCAAAATGCAAAGAAACAGAGCACTGTTCTTCAGACCCCTGATCTCGGTCAGGCAAGAGGACCTCATCTAAATCAGCTGCAATATTATCCCTCGCCAAACAGCGGGGGGAAAACGCCTTGCATGGCAAATCCATCTTTGGCAATCATCTGTGTGGATGTCATCACATGCCTCCCCCAAACATGAAGTAGAGCCACACGCTCGTGGGGTCTGTGTTTGTACACTTTCCACCTCCATGCAGAAAAGAATTCCTCTATTGGATTGAGAGATGGGGAATATGGTGGAAGGTGCAGCACAACAAACTGTGGATTTAGAGAACCAATCATTGACCAGAGCTGCCCAGTGGAAACTTACATTATCCCAGATGACAACGTAGGAGGGCTGTATCAGTCACGTGAGGCTTCTTTTATACTCTGACAAATGATTGAAACGTTCTGCTAATTAAGTTTACATAGCTGCAACTTGTGTGAGACTACTTGGTAATTAGAGTTTTGTATTTGAAGGTCAGTGATTCTTAGGTGAGCAAGGTGTTCTAAATGATGAACTTTGTGTTTAGAGATTTGCAAAGCTGTGATTTAGAATGATATTTGAGTGAGAACATATAAAATTGTGTTTAGAGTTTAGCAGTTTGGAGTCACAATGTTGACACATGAGCTTCATGTTTTTGGATTTGTGTGCATAGTTCCACATTTTTTGTGTAAACATTTGGGAAAAACTGTAATGTCAAAACAAATGTCAGGAAGCACCAAATGCAGAACCAAGGACAGACTGTCCTTGGAGAACACCCCCAAAACCAAAGGACCAGGGAAAGTAACATCAGCACAAACCATAAGACATAAAGCAACGACAAACCGGATCGGATACTTAACATTGAGGCACGTAATTTGCACAGCAGTACGTCAAAGCAACCCGTGATCGGTAAATGCGCAAAACTTCGGCCACTAAAAAAGTTCTAAGGCAATAGCATCCGCTGCCCACGGCGTTGATTAATATTTTAAAACACAGCATCGTAAGAGTAGAAATTCTGCAAGAAAGGTACAGGCACAGGCAACACAAAATTAACCCAATAAAAGGCAGCAAATCACCAGAATTAGACCAGGTACGGAGTCAGTGCAGTCCACGAATCACGTAATCGAGAACCTGTGCAGTACTGTACATCCGAGTGTTTCTTATACAAGCAGCATCGGACACGAGTCCAATCAAGCAGCGGAGCGGGCACGGCCTGAGACAATAAACAACGCGGACAGCTAGTACAGTAAAGCATTAGAGCGGGCACGGCCCGAGACAATAAACAGCGCGAACTGCGAGTACGGTAAGGCAATAGAGCTGGCACGGCCCGAGATAATAAACCACGCGGACTGCGAGCCAGTAAAGCATTAGATCGGGCACGGCCCGAGACAACAAACAACGCGGACTGCGAGTACGGTAAAGCATTAGAGCGGGCACGGGCCGAGATTATAAACGATGCGGACTGCGAGTATAGCAAACCATTAAAGCGGGCACGGCCCGAGATAATAAAACCGCGCAGACTGCGAGCCATTAAAGCATTACAGAGCGGGCACGGCCCGAGATTATGAACAACGCGGACTGAGAGTACGGTAAAGCATTAGAGCGGGCACGGCCCGAGATAATAAACGATGCGGACTGCGCGTACAGTAACCAGCAGAGCGGGCACGGCCCGAGACAATAAACAACGCGGACTGCGAGTACAGTAAACCATGAGAGCGGGCACGGCCCGAGATAATAAACAACACGGACTGCGAGTACAGTAAACCATTAGAGCGGGCACGGCCCGAGATAATAAACCACGCGGATAATAAACCGCGCGGACTGCGAGTACAGTAACCAGCAGAGCGGGCACGGCCCGAGACAATAAACAACGCGGACTGCGAGTACAGTAAACCATTAGAGCGGGCACGGCCCGAGATAATAAACAACGCGGACTGAGAGTACAGTAAACCATTAGAGCGGGCACGGCCCCAGATAATAAACCACGCGGATAATAAACCGCGCGGACTGCGAGCCATTAAAGCATTATAGAGCGGGCACGGCCCGAGATTATGAACAACGCGGACTGAGAGTACGGTAAAGCATTAGAGCCGGCACGGCCCGAGATAATAAACCACGCGGATAATAAACCGCGCGGACTGCGAGCCATTAAAGCATTATAGAGCGGGCACGGCCCGAGATTATGAACAACACGGACTGAGAGTACGGTAAAGCATTAGAGCGGGCACGGCCCAAGATAATAAACGATGCGGACTGCGAGTACAGTAAACCATTAGAGCGGGCACGGCCCGAGATAATAAACACGGACTGCGATTACAGCAAAGCATTAGAGCGGGCACGGCCCGAGGTAAACGACGTGGACAGCGAGTCATTAAAGCATTAGAGCGGGCACGGCCCGAGGTAAACAACGCGGACAGCGAGTCATTAAAGCATTAAAGCGGGCACGGCCCGAGATAATAAACAACGCGGGCTGCGAATACAGCAAAGCATTAGAGCGGGCACGGCCCGAGGTAAACAACGCGGACAGCGAGTCATTAAAGCATTAGAGCGGGCACGGCCCGAGGTAAACAACGCGGACAGCGAGTCATTAAAGCATTAGAGCGGGCACGGCCCGAGATAATAAGCAGCGCAGAAAGCGAGACATTAAAGCAGTAAGTAGAGCAGGCACGGCCCGAGACAATAAGCAGCGCGGAAACGAGTACAGAAAAGCAATTGAACGGGTACGGTCCGAGATAAGAAGCAGCGCAATAGGCACTTGCGACGAGCAAAACAGCTGCATAACAATGCTTTATAATAAAAAACGTATTACAACCAATTATGAAATTTACAAATTAGCGCCACTTCGACAAAATAACTTAAAACAAATGAAACAGTCAATACAATCACCCAATACGAAAAAGTATTAAAGCAGCTCCATAACAAAAAAGTGCCACAATACAAATATCAAATACAGTGCTCCTAAATTAATGTGTAAAATACGAAGGTATATAAAATGGAGAAAACGGCACCCATTATAGAGCCGGTTCCAATAGGTGACTTCGAAGAGTCGGCACCTGAGCCGGATCGATCGCGAACGACACATCAATAACATTCAGCAACAGTAAAGCCCAAGACCGATAAACGAACCATAGGAGCGTCGCGAGAATGAGATCACAACGAACGAGGATTAAAAAAGTACACTAAGTTTATTTATCATCGATCAAATTAGGTTTTGGTGCTGCATGAACGAAACACTTTGCATGCAGTGACTGAAGGGTCAGCTCCACTGAGGCGTGGGCGTGTGTGTGGACAGTAGGAAGGGAGCAGGCTATCAGCGCCACATTGCTGTTTCAATAAAAAACCCAAGTTAATTTCGAGCACTAAACGTAAGCAACACAACAAGAGCGAAGCGTACAAACTCAACCACAGGCACCGGACAGAGCCGTGGAAAACGCAGAAACACCAAGCAACTATCCGAACACCGCCGAGAAAAGCCCCAGCACTAGACCAGAACGCCACAGAATCGACACTGAGCCGAAAACAACCAGCACGATTCAGCACACGGCTGCGAGCCGAGACAAAGCATCGGAGCAGCAAGCCTCGAAGGCAAGCGCGACACGGTCACGTGATCCAGCAAAACAGGAACCCAGACCGCCAACAGCAAACACAGCGAGGATCCAACCAAAACGCCAGCGACAGAACAGAGAGCAATACAAACCAACATGGATCCTACGAGCAGGAAAACGAGCCAACTACGAACGAGCAGCCATGCAGACGGGCGAAAAAACGGCAAACTGAGAGCAAGGTAATGACAAATGGCAGAAACACCATGCAGCCACAAATCCTCAGTCTCTAGATAATCAAAGCTGGTAAAGACTAACCCCAAAAGACCTGCAGCTGTAATTGGAGTGAAAGGTGGCTCTACGAAGTATTGATATAGGGGGGGGCGAATAATTTGCACATCACACTTTTTATATTTTTATTTTATAAAAATTTTGAAAACAATGTATCATTTTAATTTCACTTCACAATTATGCGTTACTTTGTGTTGGTCTATCGCTTAAAATTTGAGGTTGTGAAGTGACAAAATGTGTAAAAGTTTAAGGGGGCCGAATATTTTTGCAAGCCTGTAAGCACTATATACCTGTTATAACCTTCATTGTGGTGCAGAATACAGATGTGTTCCCTTGTGTATTGTAAAATTCAGGCCACCTTCAGCTTCAGGACATTTACACACTTTGGTTGCAATTCCACAAGTGGCCTCTAGTTCACACTTTGAGTAAATTTCAGGACACACACACACAGATTTTGTCCGTTCCTTGTGAAAATTTTGAACAAATTAGATTTTTTTGCTCTAGGGGCATTTTTTAATGTGTAGAACATCGTGATGCGGAAGAAATGTATTGGAAAAATCAGGACGTCAGTTTATGTCCTGAAGTTGTAACACGTACTGAAGTTAGAGGTGTGCATTCTTGAATTTGTCCTGATTTTTCACAATGTACAAGTGCACACACACACACACACACACACACACTAAACACACACATACACAAAAAGCACACACTAAACACACACACACGCACACACACACTAAACACACACACAACACACACACACATTATATACACACACACACACTAAACACACACACATACAAACAATCACACACACACACTTACAACACACATAAAAACATACACTAAACAAACACACACACATACACAATAAACACACACGCACATAAAAACACACACTAAACACACACACACACATACAAATACTCACACACTAAACACACACATACACAAATTACACACACTAAACCCACACACGCATACACTAAACACACACACTAAACACACACACACATACTAAACACACACACTCACGCACACACACACACACACACACACACACACATACAAACACACACTAAACACACACACACACGCACACACACACACACTCACACACACTTACACACACACACAAACTAAACACACGCACACAAACACACACATACAAACATGCACACAAAATACACACACACACACACACACACACACACACACACACGTGTCTGATCTTCAGTCTGATAGTGAGAGAAACTGATGCAGAAGCTCCAGAGCAGTTCATCTTCAACTATAGAAAAGGAGGAAGTTTTTCATCTCTTTAGTTTCAGTTTAACTTTCATTACTTTCTTCCTCTCCTCCAACATCTCAGTGATCAGAGAGTCAGGATTCAGGAGCTCAGTATTATTATAAAGTGATGAACAGAAGAAAGAAGAATAGATAGAAAATACAAGCAGAATGTTTACTGATATTTTGTGATTTCAGTATTTTAAATGTTTTATTTTGTCTCCTCCAGTTGATGAAGTCATCATTCAGCAGGTGAGATCATTATTCTGATTAAATCTCTCAATCTCTTTATTAAATTGTATTAATATGATTCTAAATCTATAAATGAATATCAGTGTGTGTAAATGGTGTTCAGAGTACATTATTCAGAAAGTTTATATCAGTTTACTCTCTCTCTCTCTCTCTCTCTCTCTGTCTCTCTCTCTCTCTCTCTCTGTTCTTCACACACTCTACTGTTAGTAATATCAGTATTTTAATATTGACACACCAGCAGTGGTTTGATCAGAGAAACAGTTATTAATAATTTATAATACAGTATGACATCATGCATGAAATCTTCACACTGTTTTATTCTCTTCTACAGGGGGACAGAAAATGGACAGAAGAGGAGAGAATAAAAATGGAGGAATCTGCTCTGCTGACCGGTGAGGATAGATATAGATATTTCTGAATGTGGTTAATTATATTGTAATTTGTATTGTATTATATTGAATCAGTGATGAGATTTTTATTAAGAATTAAGATATATTTAAAGGGCGATTTGTTTTAACTGTTTTTTCTTATTTGGTTATTTATAACAGTCTCAGATGAATGCTTTTAAATATAAATCTGGAATTGAAATCATTTCAGTTATGAAGAACTGAATGAAAGACATTTTTATGTTGACGTGTGTGTGTGTGTGTGTGTGTGTGAGTGTGTGTGTGTGTGTGTGTGTGAGTGTGTGTGTGTAAAAATAATGTTGAGAACTGTATGGGAAAGAGTTTCAGCAGCTCTGCAGACTCAGAGATTTCCCTTTTCTGTCTTCTATTAAGGATAAATATTTTTTAGATTTGTTCTTTTTTAACGTTTTTTTCTGAATCACTTTTATCATCACTATTCAGTAGGGGTGATAAAAATATATTTTTTAGACATTAGTTGTAACTGAGAATGTAATGATGACGGAACACAAAAGGCAGAATTCAGAAGTGTGGAAGTGTGGAAGTGTGGAAGTGTAGTGGCCGGACAGTCTGTGCTGTACAGATAACAGAGATAGAAGATGGATGAGTGAATAATCCGACCGGTACCCTCTGCATTTAAAGCTGGAGCATGGGAACACTTTGGCTTCTATGTAGTTGAAGGGAAAACAACATTGAGAAAACACACAATATGCAAGTTGTGTTAAACTAAACTAAAATATTTTGGAAACACGACAAACATGAGAAACCATATTACACTTTTCCACCCAGAGGAAGCTGAAAAACTACAGTTGTAGCTGCTGACCAGTGAACCATTGAGCAACCAATAAGCTTCCACCCAACTCGGAAATGCTGAAGTGAATTACAGACTCTATCTAAACTGTACTTGTTAAGGATTTGTGTCTGTTTTCAGTTCCTGAGAACCAGGGCTTTCACTCCATGTTGTGCACATTGGAGCTGAGATACAGCTTCCTGTCTCAAAGATTTTTCACTGAAACATTGATCATCACACTCTACAACAACATCCAAGCCAAAGTTATGAAGTCATTCAAGAATCGTTACCCTTAAGGATTGCTGTATGTTGTGATGCCTGGAATTCCATTTGCATGGAATTCTGTGTGCATTTTATCAGGGATGAGTGGAAGCTGCAGTCACATTTGCTCCAAACAAGAGCAGAAAACAAGAGCCATACGAGTGCAAATATTACATTACAGTACATTGTATTAAGTGGACACTTTTATTCAAAGTGACTTACAAATAATGAGCTCTAAAAGCAACAGAGGGGATAAAAGTCCAAGGCAAAACATTTTTGGGCAGCGAGTAATAATGGAATACAGGAGGAAGAGAGGGGGAGCAGAGAATGAGGTTAGAAGTAGTTCATTTCTTAGAGGTGTTGGGAGACGTAGTGTTAGAGACTTATTGGTTGGTAGTTTGTTTTACCATTGGGAAACTACATAAGAGAACTGTCCTTTGGCTGTTGAAGAATGTTAAAGCTGACAATGGACGGTCCACCTCACATCCTCACACAACTTTGCTATAGGAAACCCATTAAACACCAGTGTGAACATCAGAGCTGAAGAGGTGACTTTAAGATACTGGAAAAGTCATACCTCACACTGGACAGTACAAATTAAAGACTGTGATTGGCCAAAGGAAAAAAACATTGGACACTGAAATATTGGTAAAAGATGTAGTGGACAGGTTGACCAGCTTGAAGTATTTGGATAAAACAAAAGATCATTTTTGAGGTGCAGAACAATAAAAAAATGCAAGGCCAAAGCTTTTTGCCATCTTTTAAGCATGGTAGAGGTAATATGATGGTCTGGGGATGTTCTGAAGGCGGTAAAATAGGAGATTTATATAAGGTGGAACTTAATGAAGGAAGACTATCTCAATATTTTGAGACAGCATGCCACACTCTGTGGACAGCGCTTGATTAGGGCCAGTTTCATCCTGTAACAGTATAATGATCCTAAGCACACTTCTAAAATGGGTCAGCCGTATTTAAGAAAAAAGAAGTCAGACAGATTTCTGACTGTAACGGAGCTGCAGCACAGTCTCCTGAACCCTATTGAGCTGTTGTGGGATCAGTTTTACAGTGTGGTACAGATGAAAACTGCAGCAAGTCAATTAAGAAGGCCATGGAGTGAAATCACATTAGATTACCTCCAGGATATTACCGCTAGAATACCTGGAGTCTACCAAGCTATAATTGCTGCCTTTAAAAAAAGTGAACAGTCATCATTTCCATAAAAATGTTATTTTCTGACAATGTGTGTAGGTTTTGTTTATTTGCTATATGTACTAATATCCCAAGTTTCCATTGAGAACAAGAACATTTTAAAGTGATCCCAAACTTTTGAGCAGTAGTGTTTATTAATTTACACTTACAGTCAGAATGCTTGATTTGATTCTTCATTCTATATTTGAGTTTAGGTTTACACTGTTTATAGCTATTTAATAAAGGACTAATACATTTATCATAATTGATTATTTCAGAGTATAAGAAGGAGGGAATTCGTGGTCTTGCACTGAAGAACCGAATGGAACAAAAGAGCAGTAAAGAACAACTGGATACACTGAGAAAGGAGCTGCAGGAGAAAGAGAGAGAACTGGAGAAGAAAGAGAAAGAGGTAGAAAGCAGTAAAGAGCAGCTGGGGACACTGAGAAAGGAGCTGCAGGAGAAAGAGAGAATACTGAGAGAAAATATAAAAACAGTGGAGATGAAGGACAAAGAACTGGAGGAAAAGGAGAAACTTCTCACAGAATTAAAGGATGAACTCACACAAAGAACAAAGAAATTAGAGGAGGAGCTTAAATTACAAAAAGAAGAAATGGAGAAAAGTCTTATGAAGAAAAATGAAGAATTAAATGATAAAAAAGAACAAGTGAAGGATAAAGATATTAAACTGAAAGAGAACGAGGTGATCATTAAAGAACATTTAGAGAGTATCAGTACGAGAGATCTGACTTTAAAAAACACAAATGAAAGATTAGAAAGTGTTACTAAAGAGCTTCAGGAGAAAAACACACAGCTGGAGAAAAACAACAACCTGCTGAGAGAGAAAGAGAGAGAACTGGAGAAGAAAGAGAGAGAGGTGGAAAGCAGTAAAGAACAGCTGGAGACACTGAGAAAGGAGCTGCAGGAGAAAGAGAGAGTACTGGAGAAGAAAGAGAAAGAGGTAGAAAGCAGTAAAGAACAGCTGGAGACACTGAGAAAGGAGCTGCAGGAGAAAGAGAGAGAACTGAAGAAGAAAGAGAGAGAGGTGGAAAGCAGTAAAGAACAGCTGGAGACACTGGGAAAGGAGCTGCAGGAGAAAGAGAGAGAACTGGAGAAGAAAGAGAAAGAGGTAGAAAGCAGTAAAGAACAGATGGAGACACTGGGAAAGGAGCTGCAGGACAAGAGCAGTGAACTACAGGAGATGATGATCCTACTGGAGCAACAGAAAACTGAACTGAGAGAAAAAGATAAACAGATTGAAGAGAAGGAGAGACTTCTAAGAGAGAGAGACACACAGCTAATGGAGAGAGAGAAACAGGTGGGGGAGAAAGACAGACTTCTAGAGGAGAGAAACAAGCAGCTGCAGGAAAGAACAGATTCAGACCCATCAGCTCCAGTCAGGAGAAGAAACAGCATGGAGCTGATTCCTCCAACCAGTACGTACCTGTTTAATCTTCACAAAAACACTAAATAATAAATAAATAAAAGAACACATCATTATTTTTATACAGCATTAACATCTAATTGAGTGCTAATTGCTTGGTGTGTGTGTGTGTGTAAGAATTGTAAGAATAATAAATAGTAACATTCAGTCCAATAAATAAAATCAAACTGTGGCAAAAATTAATTTATTCTTCACACAATTAAGTTAATTCAGCACAAACTACTGACCAACTGTAACGTCAGGCTTTTTTATTTTTGAAGATTGTACAACATTCAGAAATATTAACTTATTATTTCAACCTATCGAGACAATTTGAGTGTGAAACAGAAAAAAACAGGCAGAAACAGGTTTTCATACAAAAGAAACGTGAGACACACAGGACTTCATCTTTCACTGCTTTAATTTTAATAAGTGGAATCTGTTTTCATTTGAAAAGTGTTGGTAGACGGTCTGTAATTAGCACCACTATTAATAGGTCTGGCCCTAAGATTTACATAATATTGACTATATTATAATTTGTTATAAAATATAAAACATTTACAGACTCCTCCCCCTCAGTAATGTAATCTCTATTCTGCTGGTTATGAATTTTTCAGTGAGTGGAGAGACTCCAGATTCAGCAGCATCACTCAGGAGAAGAAGCAGTCTGGAGGAACTTCCTCCAACAAGTAAATCATTACAGTTTAAAATAGAATCTTAAATATTAATCTGAATATAATAATCATCAGAATACTGTAATATATTTAATCTTTAGTCTCACTGTCTCTTTCCTGTTGTTCTTCAGTGAGTGGAGAACGGTGTAGTGCAGTCTCTCCAGCATCAGGTCCTGCAGCAGAACTCAGACTGGTGCTGCTGGGGAGGACTGGATGTGGGAAGAGTGCAGCAGGAAACTCCATCCTGGGCAGAGAGGAGAGGAGCCAGGCTGGAGCTTCTACAGTGAGGCAGCAGAGTGAGAGCAGACAGGGGGAGGTGGCTGGGAGGCAGGTGACTGTGGTGGAAACTCCTGACTGCTTCTGTCCTGGACTCTCTCTGGAGGAGCTGAGACAGAACGTGGAGCACTGTGTCCGTCTGTCTGCTCCAGGACCACACGCCTTCCTCCTAGTCCTACCAGTGAAGCAGTCTACAGGAGAGGAGAGAGGGATGCTGGAGAAAATGGAGGAGATGTTTGGAGAGAGATGTTGGAGGAACACCATGATCCTCTTCACTGTTACTGATGAAGTTCAGGAGAAGAACATTGAAGAGTTTATCCAATCAGGAAACCAGGAGGTCCAGAGACTTGTGGAGAAATGTGGGAACAGGTTTCACTGTCTCAACATTAAGGAGAGTGGAGATGATTCTCAGATCTCAGAGCTGCTGGAGAAGATGGAGAAGATGGTGGAAGAAAACAGAGAGAAATTCTACAGCAGTGAGATCTACCTGGAGACACAATCTCAGATCAGAGCAATGGAGACAAAGATCATTAGAGAAAGAGAAGAGAAGAGGATGATGGAAGAGAAAGAGATCAAAGAAAAACTAGAAAACGAGATGAAGAACTCTCTGAGAAAGATAGAGGGAACTGTACAAGAACACGAAGGAGAGATAAAGCAACTTAACGACCGAACAACAGAACTAGAAAGAAGGATGAAAGAAGAGAGGGATGAAGAGAAAAGGAGAGAACTGAAACGAGAGCTAGAAAGAGAGTTAGCGAGAAGAACAGAGATGGAGGAAAAGGTGAAGATACTAAAAGAAAAGAGAGTAAAGGAGAAGAGAGAGATGGAGGAGAGACACAGACAGGAGATGGAGGAGATCAGGGAGACGTATGAAGGAGAAGCCAGAATTGAGGCGGAGAGAAACCTGATGAAGATCATCCTGCCTGAACTCCAGAAAAACATTCTGCTCTCAAAGTTAAAGATGCAGGAAGAGTTCAGCAGACAGATGGAGGAGAAGAATGAAGAGATGCAGAAACTGAAGAAAAGAGTTTTAGAACTCAGTGAAACTCATTCACTCAGGAAGGAGGTTTACCAGACAGCTGTGATGAGAATTGCAGAGACAGAAAGAAGAGGCGCAGCATCAGAAAAAGAACATGAAGAAGGAGAGGCTGGAGGAGTGCTGAAGTGGCTCTTTAGAAAAAAGGATCAGAGTGAAAAATCAGGTGGAGGAGTTGTGGATGTTTAATTTCAGTTTCACTTTTACAATAATAGCATTTTTAAAATGGATCAATCAAATTATGATTTATGATCTAATTCTGAACTAATGCAGTAATGATGATGTAGGATAATTACTGTATTTATTTAAATTCTACTTCATCATCTGACTTTGTCATAAACAGTTAACCCAAAAACTGTTATGAGGACTTTTCTGATTTCAGTTTTGGTAAAAGACTTCAGGTAAAAATGCTCCAGTGCCTTAATCTCACCAGTTATTACTAAATGGTGTTCTAGCTAACACTAAGGCAGGTGTTCCCAAATCTATTTCTTACCTATTTGTACTCTGTATTACTGCTTTCTTGCTTTATCTGCTCTTTAACTCGGGACACATTTGTCAGTTATTGGATTTGTTGGATTGTTTGTGTCAGAATAAGGAACCAGTCACTTTGAATTCCCTTTAGGAGTCTGGTGAGCTCTGTGTGCACTACTTCAATAGTGCAGCTACCTGAACATGTCCAGCGCTTCCTTAACAAGTGGATTGTACACAGGGCTGGACTGGGACAAAAAAAAAAAAACAGCCGTGGCTTTTTTGGTTTAGACCGGCCCCACATAATTAGTGGAGCACTAGCGTCTTGTAATGTATGTATGTGGGGTTACAGAGACGCATAATGTATCATGTTAAACATAAGCAGTTTAGTATTTTGTTTTGTCTATTGTTTTAGTGCTTTTTTAAACATGTTGATCCACAGCATAGAGGCTACAAACTCAAACTATGCAGCCTTTCAACACACCTTTAACCTAAATATCTAAAATAAAATGATGTAGCCTAAAATATACACTTGCTGCTCATCCAACACTTCTCATTCTTGACCGTTTGCTATTTTATCAGCCATTGCTCATCATTCTCATGTAACAGAGCTAATGTTACCTCCATCACCTCAAAGTCCCTGTGTAATCCTAACTTTACTAACGTTACCTCCATCACCTCAAAGTCCCTGTGTTATCCTAACTTTAGTAACGTTACCTCCATCACCTCAAAGTCCCTGTGTAATCCTAACTTTACTAACGTTACTACCTGCTTACGTGCTACACTTTCCTGCTCAGTCTGTCCCTCGGTTTCTCCGTCACAAGCCTGCTCTCCCGGTCTGCTGCTTCTGTCTTCATCTACGGAGGACTCTGAGGCTACAGCAGCGAACATGTCTGTGATTTTTACACATTTTTGTAGCAGCTTCAGTGAATCTTCTCCGCACTCGCTTTCTGCCGCTGTGGTTTCTCCATACTGCCTCTCCTTTAACATACAAGCTCAACACTGAACGTACCACGCAGAGAGAGGGTGGGGCCGCTTTCCTCCTATATCCTGATTGGTTCAGTCCACAGTGTATATTAAATATGGGCAAATGGGCCGCCCCCTCTATATTGTGGGCCGGTCTCTTAGAAAAAAAAAAGAAGGAAAATCCACCTGAGGACTATTGGCCCACCAGGCAAACGCCAGGTACGCCAGATTACCAGTCCAGCACTGGGTGTACACGCATTGGGCATGCGCCTGTGTTGACAATACACTACCAAGATAGCAATGAACGTCTGACTCTTAACGACTCTCTAGATTGTTTTCAGTCAGTGGCACACCTGACTGACAGGCCTTGTGCAGGGTATAAAACACGGCACATAGTGCTGTTCTCCCACTTTATACAGTATATAAGTGCCCGTGGGATGGCTGGGAATTTAGATGATTGGCACATATTTAATTATTTAATAAGGCTTAACATCATCTACTATTATAACTTCTGAGAGATTTCTATAAACCTTCACAAGGCTTAGTTTGAGAATCACTGGTTTAAACTGTGAGTAAAATAAGAACAGATTGATAACTTTGATACCACAAGGTTTAACCCACAGGTTGACTTGCATTCAGATAGTTTTATAAACTGTCCCTTTAACTTCCAGTAATTACAAAAGTTAAGAATGATTTTGGGGATCTGGTTTGGATATTTCCTCTTAAGCACCATCATCATCATTATTGTTGTTGTCTTCATCAACATCGGCTGCTAGAAGTGATAAATAAAACTAAAAGTGAATTAAAGTAAATCAGTTTTAGCATCAGATTTATTTTACAGTATGGAGTATTGTATCTGTGTGTATCTGTGTGTTCTGTTCACATTACAGATGTTCTCCTGTAAGATCACATCTGTGTTTTGTACATAATATGAACACTATGTGTAATATTCGTGGTTCTGTTTGAACTGTTCCAATAAAAAATATCCAGCAAATACCTGTGTGTCGTACAATAATATATAATATATTTATATGTTTATAATGTGATTGATCATTTTGATTCTGAATTAAAGATGTTAGTCTCTAAAGTTGGTCAGAAGATCTTTTTGAAGTTATTACTCCATTACTGCTGTTGCCAGATTAACTGTGTTTAGTTTTGGTGGGTTTGGGCCTTGATGCAATTATGTGCTCAAAAATGATTCGTTTTATTTATTATGTAAATGAAGATATTATTACAATAATGGTGTGAATCTCTACAAATGGATTTGTCTGGTCTGTTTCATGTGATGGAAAACAATAACACTAACTTCATATTGAGTTTAATAAATTAAGGGAGTTCCAAGTAACTCCAAAACGCATTTATTGTTGGGAGTTTCTGAACTTATGTCTGAAGTAAATAGAAAATGATAAAGCACACATACAGATAAAGCTCTTGAATCAGTAGAAGGCTTATAAGAATAAAAATAATCACTGTATGCTGTGGAGATACATTTTATGAATTTAAAAATATATATTTTATAAAAGTGGATTATTGCATGAAAAACTTTTTATGTTTGTTTCTGGAAAACAGAGTTATATTAGGTAAGATAATACAATTTAATAAAAGGGTTAATTCAGGTTATACTGGATTCTGCACTGAATTGATTTTAATTATATGTGACTGCATGACCAATAAACAAGATTATTTTTGTCGATTATGAATTTTAAATTATGGATCCACATAAATAATTTTCACAGTCGAGCTGAGGTCTAGAATGTCAGTGCAGAAAGTGCAGACTGTCATTGTGAGCTATGTATATCACTGCTGATGTAAATAGGAGAGTGTAATTGGTCTCACAGTCACTGAGTGGAAAGGATCTCCCTCGTCTCTCAGCACAGTAGCAGCAGTACCGGCTTCTTTTAGCAGATGTAACAGAACTGCTGTGTAGATCTTCTCCTTCTCTTCAGCTTTTCAGTCATTTAATAAGGTGAAAGATGATCAGGTGTTCTGTTTTATTCTTAAAGAGCCCTAAAAATAAAACATACCTCTCCAAATCTCACTGATTGGCATCTGAAGTATTGAGTTTTGATTGTTGTTATTATGAGGAGCTCAGTGTTGCCTTTTTCCCCCCAAAACTGACCCCAAAGAACACTGATACAAAATGTGTGCAGAAAATATGAGATTGAAAATATATTAACATGTTCATTTAATGTTTACTGCTGTTTGCATCAGTTAATGCATATCATTAATTCATTCATTAATTAATTCATTCATTCATTCAATTATCAAACCTGCTTTATCCATTCTGGGAAGCTGGAGAGCCAAAGCCATCCACAAGGAGCTGCTGCTTCTTCTTCAGGATTTAATAGAATTCCACCTTCACAGCTCGTCCTCCTGAATGGAGAAAGTTATACAGCATCCTCGTTTGTTCCTGAGGTGTTTTTGTAGCTTTGATGTTATCATTCATTTCACTCCTAATCAGTTTTTGTTTTTCTAAACAGTCCAGTATCTCTATTACAGAGGAATTACTCTCTGAATAAACTGTTGACTGTGATCTTCCACAAATGCAGCCCCTGAAATATAGATAATTTGATAACGACACACAGTAAATGGATTTTAACAAATTAATTAAGCCTATTCATTTTGAAAACAACTGAAAACATCTCTGTGTGCATGTCAGTATCACTGCTGCAGGTGTTGTAAAATTCTTTATCAGAAAGCGTAACACTTCGCTAGGGCTGAGCGATATGGATAAAAACTAATATCTCAGTATTTATTTTTTAGCTGAAAGGTAATATACGATATGTCTCCATATTTTTACATCGTATAAAGTAAAAACTAAGAAAAATCTACACGTTCCAGATTTCATACAGCACAGCTGCAGACAGGAGCTGAGGATCCCTGACTTTCTACAGGGTGCAGCTGATCAGCAGCACTCAGGAATACAGCTCAGCTCAGCTCTGCTCTGTTCGTGGTTTTACAATTTCTGAGTTCATATGTGTAGAACTAATGCGTCTTGTGTAGGAAAGAGTACACAGATATTTAAATCCCACTAACTGTATAATATCAGACTCCATCTTTTAGCCCATACAGTGAGTAGCAGAGCTAACAAACACCACTAACCTCACACAACACCAAGCGTTGAGTGAGCCCACACTTAAAACACAACTGTATAGCAGCAGCAGCATCATAAATCATGAAGCTTAAAGAATCACATTTAAACTGTGTTTTAGTGCTGGATAAGCAGCATTTTTTAAATAAGTGTTTCCACTTTGAGCTCTACAGTGCAGTTCAGTACAGGGATTCACAGACTCTCTCAGTCTTAGTGTTAGATTATTGGTGTTATTATTAAAATACTAATTAGTTGTATGTTTTAACTGTAAATATAATCTATTTTAAACACTAAGATGACTCCAGAACACGTTATTAAGTAATACGTTACTAATATATCACTGTTTTTCACTTAACCTGCTGCTCTTCTATACCGTGATCCATCTCCATGCTATCACTGCCTGCAGGACAAGAGTTGGGGGGGAGGTGTGTTCAGGGAGGGAGAGAGGCGGGGCAATTTGAAGTTTTTTTTGATTTAGGGAGTGTTGTGTGTCTTTGGTATCACAAGGAAGCAATAAGTACGCCTTGTGCAGCTCAAAACTCGCAAAAGGCATGAACCAATTCTCTTTATTAATCATGGGTGTGTTTTGGGCGTATTGAAAAGTAAACCAATCAGCATTTATTTGACAATATGTTTCAGAGCCAGGTGTGCTCTGACTGCTCTGGCGCATTTTTATCTTAACAGTGTAGTGCTTTGCGCGTCTCAGCAGAGGATACTGACCTGTACATTCACACTGTGAAGGTATGCTAGATACTTTATTGATCCCCGAAGGGAAATTCTAGAAAAAAAAAGAATCTATCTATCTATCTATCTATCTATCTATCTATCTATCTATCTATCTATCTATCTAAATAGCATCAGAGTTTAGGAATACGTCTACACTGATGGGCGTGGTGGTCTGGAAGTGAGGTGTGTTCAGGTAACTTTCTTACATGCTTTTATCTTGGTGGTGGAAAACACAGGTGCGCCACTGACTGATTTAAACCCTGACAGCAGTCAACAGTCACCCATTCTTACCTACTTTAGCTAAAGCAGGTGCGGCATGTGTGAGGCACACGCTCAGCTTGAGTACACCCCCACTCTTTAACGGAATAGGTGCAAGATGTGAAAATAGACTGTTGATGGGGGTGTAAGATAGGAATGAGCACATGCCTAAAGGTCCATTTACAGGGTTTTATCCACAGAAATAAAACAGTCTCTAAAGTACCTCAACTATTTTCTTTACATATGGATGCATATGGGTGTTATAATAAACTTTGTGTTGAGAAAATTTAATTAGTAAGCAATGTAATTTATCTTTGGCTGAGATACAGGTCACAAGAAGTCCTGTATTTTCTATCAGGGGATAACTGACATTTGGAGCTGGTGTCAGTTTACTTGCTGGATGGATGTTTTTTTATTACCTTCTCATCATTTATCACAATTCATTATATTGTTGAATGGTGTCTACTGAACAAAGTGTGCAATCTAGACAAATGTATCAACTTTAGCGTATTAAAATCCTCCAGGGGTAGTTTATGCAGTGCTGTGGTGCAAGATTACCTTAGTGAAATCAGTAACAGTACAAACAGAGTAAAGAAATTAAGCTTCCTGTTCATTTTCTATCACTGTACAACATGGGGGCTCTGCCAGCATGTAAAAGCTATGATGTGCCATATATGATAAAATACAGTCTTCATCCCTGATTTATATTATTACATGATGTAATGAGGCTAAACTACAAAGAAAACTACAGAGAAACGTTTCTGTTTTACTTCTTCAAACACGGCTGTAGGTTCCAGAGTTTTAGCGAGAGAAAATCCAGAAAGAGAAAGTTTTCTGCAGGTGGAGACCACAGTCAAATCCTCTCCTCTCCTCCTTCCTGACTGATTCTTCTTTAGTTTAGTATTTTTCTAGTGTTCTTGTCTCTACTGGTAGCATGAAGCTGTAGCTGCAGCTCTTTCAGACAGCACAGCTCCTCCAGAAAGAAGCATCCACACGTCTCCCAGCACAGTCTCAAGATCATGGAGGAGATTCCAGCACACAGGAGATCATTACACCAGGAGAACAGGACAGACCTGTAGAAGAGAATCAACCCAGTGGCAGGACTGATATCTTTAGTGTGAGGAGGAACAGAAGAAACACAAGCAGAGTCCTGCAGAATGAGCTTCAGCGGACTGCTGGAACACAGACTCCATAAGACTGACGTGAGATCCTGACGTCCTCTAGTGAGACCTGTACTCACAGTGCAGCACCGTGCAGCTCATTTAGCAGAGTTAGCAGCTCCTCCAGTGCTGCCCTGTTCTCTTCACAGATGAGATTCACAGCTTCACACTGACCACATCTTACAGATGTGAAAGAGTCTGGAGATGCCATAGTAAATGCTCTGCTGCCAGAAACATCATCCAGCATGAGCAGTTTGGTGGTGGATCAGTGATGATCTGGGGAGGCGTATCTTTAGAGATCTGAACAAATCTTCATGATCTCGTCAGCGGTTTCCTGAATAGCTCTGATTTTGTATGAATTTCAGTCTGACCCACGAAGAGTTAATGTTGATTTCCATTGACTTTTGTTATGTTATTTTGTTCTTAAATAATTAAAGAATTTATATCTGTAAAGATTTTCAACTCGACTCTTTGTTCACCGACATCTGATATGTGATTTAAGTGTATTTTTTTTTTGTTTTGAGCAGTGAAGCTATAGTGGAATTTTGTTTATTGAATAAACATTTCACCAAATAATAACACAGGACTGATAAATGGTAAAAATATGTTTTCACTTATTATTATTCAGTTATACCTACATAACACAAGTTAAATTAACTTGCAGAATAAATAAAAAAAAAACTAAAAATATGAACTGCATATTTATCAATAATAACAACTGATCAATGACAATTTATTTATAAAATGTAAAATCAGTGAATTTTCCTCAAGTAACTAATAAAACCAGTAATTAAACAACTTCATTTATATGATCCAATTGGTAATTATAAAATCATTATAATTGTGATTATTACTGTTCTTAATTATAATAATAATGACATTTGGAACAGAAGTTGTGGAACAGATACAGTTTTGTTGTAAAAACTGACATTTTTGAACAATCTGGCAACCCAGAGAGTCTGTCAGCAGCAGCAGTCAGAGATGTTCTAGAGAGGAGAAAACCCACTTCAGAATCTCTTTCCGGTTTATTTAACCACCAGAGGCGCTCCTGAGTGAGTTTATAAATATTTAATAATTTTTATACTGAAAACTACTATACTAAATGTTCTCAACACAGAAGAATATAAATGTTTCAGTAGCGCAGATTTAATTTATAAATCTTTTAATCTCAGAGCTCTGACTGTAACTCCAGCATTAGCTCAGCAGTCAGTCAGTTCACAGTAGCAGTAATGCTAGAGTCTTTACTGACTAAAACCCGTTTACTGTAGAAAAACTGAAATATACAGGTATGATTTATTTACTTTATTAGAGAAATACTTTATTCTACTTTCTAAAATTAAAGGAGAATCCTGTAGAAGTGTTGAGTTTCTATTATTAAATCGAGTTTTTATCCCTTTAGCTCCATTCAGCTCCATTGATTGAGGACTCTCTCGCGGGCTCCCTCTAGCGGTGAGCAGTAATGTTGTGATTTAACGGGGGAGAGAGGAAGTGGGCGGTCTCTCCATAAAGCAGCTCTGCAGCAGCAGCAGGACTGAAGTGAAGAGAAAGTGAAAGTAGATCTGCTTCCGCTCTGGAAGATCAAACGGAGAGACGATTAGAAGATTTGTGGATTAAAAGCTGAAACTCGCTCTTATTATTATGATCAGACTGTTATCAGATAAAAAGCTGATATGAGCTGCTTTAAAATGTGGACATATTTCACCTGAATCAGACAAATGTCTGAGTGAAGAAGATCAAAGGTAAGAGCAGTTAGCATCATGCTAAAGCTAACTGTCAACACCAGACTGGAGTGATCAACCTATAAACTACAGAACTACAGAACTATAGAACTACAGAACTAACTACTACAACTACAGAATTAATATCATTACCATTATAGCTTTATACACTGACTATACAGATTATAAACTGACCACTATCTATCTCTCTCTCTCTCTCTCTCTCACTCTCTCTCTCTCTCTCTCTCTCTCTTTATCTGTCTCTTTATCTGTCTCTTTATCTGTCGCTCTCTCTGTAGTGTGTGTGTAATGTGTAGTGTGTGTGTGTGTGTGTTGTATTGTATTTGACTGAATCTACAGGACGAGATAAAGATGGCGGAAGCTTTCAGTAACAGTGAGTTCAACTTTATTATCAAATATAATAATTTATTAATTCATATTTTGTTATTTTATACAGAAATTGTTGTGTTAATATATTATACACAGCATGGTTTAAAGTTAGAATCAAAATTATTCAATAATTGGTGTGTGTGTTTGTGTTTTGTGTGTGTGTGTTTGTGTTTGTGTTTTGTGTGTGTGTGTTTGTGTGTGTGTGTGTGTTTGTGTGTGTGTGTGTGTGTGTGTTTGTTTGTGTGTGTGTGTTTGTTTGTGTGTGTGTGTGTGTGTTTGTGTGTGTGTGTGTGTGTTTGTGTGTGTGTGTGTATGTTTGTGTGTGTGTGTTTGTGTGTGTTTGTGTGTGTGTGTGTGTTTGTGTGTGGGTGTGTGTGTGTTTGTGTGTGTTTGTGTGTGTGTGTGTGTTTGTGTGTGGGTGTGTGTGTGTTTGTGTGTGTGTGTGTTTGTGTGTGGGTGTGTGTGTGTTTGTGTTTGTGTGTGTGTGTGTGTGTGTGTTTGTGTGTATGTGTGGGTGTGTGTGTGTGTGTGTTTTCTACACAGGTGAGTTTAAACTCATTGGTCCTCGTGGTAGAGATGTTAAGTTTGGTTCTGCTGCTACTCTCTCGTGTCTCCTGTCTCCTGAACTCAGTGCTGTTGGGATGGAGATCAGGTGGTTTAAGGAGACGGACTGTGTTTGTCTCTATAAGAACAGACAGGTAACAGAGGGGAGGGGCTACGAGGACAGAGTGAGTCTGATCACTCAGGAGCTGCAGAGAGGAAACGTCTCCTTACAGATCAGAAACTGCAGAGGATCAGATACAGGATATTACCTGTGTCAGGTAACCAGCGGAGACACAACAGAGGAGTGTACTGTAAGAGTGAGTGAGTATTCCAGACCTTCACTCTACATAAACTCATCATCTTCATCATCATTATCACAGTCTGAGAATAAGAGATATGAAGAGAGAAATCTCACTCTCACAACTACACTCTCACAACTACACTCTCACAATCACTCAACACTATCTGTAATAAACACTCACAACTACACTCTCAAAACTACACTCTCACAATCACTTAACACTACCTGTAATGTTCACTCTCACAATTACACTCTCACAATTACTCAACGCTATCTGTAATGATCACTCTCACAACTACACTCTCACAACCACACTCTCACAATCACTCAACACTATCTGTAATGATCACTCTCATAACTACACTCTCACAATCACTCAACACTATCTGTAATGATCACTCTCACAACTACACTCTCACAATCACTCAACACTATCTGTAATGATCACTCTCACAATCACACTCTCACAACCACACTCTCACAATCACTCAACACTATCTGTAATGATCACTCTCACAACTACACTCTCACAACTACACTCTCACAATCCCTCAACACTATCTGTAATGAACACCCTCATAACTACACTCTCACAATCACTCAACACTATCTGTAATGATCACTCTCACAACTACACTCTCACAACTACACTCACACAATCACTCAACACTATCTGTAATGATCACTCTCACAATCACACTCTCACAACCACACTCTCACAATCACTCAACACTATCTGTAATGATCACTCTCACAACTACACTCTCACAACTACACTCTCACAATCACTCAACACTATCTGTAATGATCACTCTCACAATCACACTCTCACAATACCACTCTTGCATTCTCACTATCACACCCCAAACTCTCAAACTCACAACAACCACACTCTTACAGCACGCTCACAACCACACTCTCGCAATCACACTGTCACAATCAGACTCTCACATCACACTCTCATAACCACGCTCTCACTCTCATACTCCCCCTTCCACATTCTCACAACCACACTCTTACTCTCATACTCTCACAACCAGACTCTCACAACACACTCTCACTCTCACAACACTCTCATCATCACACTCTCACTCTGACCACCACACTCTCAAACTCCCATAACCACGCTCTCACTCTCATACTCTCACTACCACATTCTCACAACCACACTCTTACTCTCATACTCTCACAACCAGACTCTTACAACCACACTCTTACTCTCTCAACACTCTCACCATCAGACTCTCACTCTGGCCATCACACTCTCAAAATCTCAGAACCACACTCTCACTTTACGCTCTTGCTTCAAACTCTCACAACCACACTCTCATCATCATATTCTCCAACCACACTTTCACACTCATACTCTCACACCCACACTCTCACCATCACACTCTTGAATTCTCACAACCACACTCTCATTTTACCCTCTTGCATCAAACTCTCACAACCACATTCTCACCTTAGACTCTCATAACCAAACTCTCACAGTCACACTTTCGCATCACACTCTCACAACCACATTATAACAATCACACTCTCACAACCACGCTCACAACCACTCTGTAATTCTCACTATTACACTCTCACACTCACACTTTCACAACCATACTCTCACAACCATACTCTCACTCTCGCACCATCACACTCTCACAACCACTCACTTTCACACATCACACATCATACTCAAACACCACACTCTTACATCACACTCTCACATCACACTCTCACATCACACTCTCACATCACACTCTCACAATCACACTCTCACAATCACACTCACATCACACTCTCACATCACACCCTCACATCACACTCTCACACTTACACTCTCACACTTACACTCTCACATCACACTCTCACATCACACTCTCACATCACACTCTCACATCACACTCTCACAATCACACTCTCACAATCACACTCTCACAATCACACTCTCACATCACACCCTCACATCACACTCTCACATCACACCCTCACATCACAATCTCACATCACACTCTCACACTTACACTCTCACATCACACTCTCACAACCACACTCTCACATCACACCCTCACATCACACTCTCACATCACACCCTCACATCACACTCTCACAACCACACTCTCACAATCACACTCTCACATCACACTCTCACATCACACAGTCCTGAAGTCTGAAGGTGATGTTTGAAGATGTTTCTCTCAGGTTTAGATCCTCCACTTGTTAGAAGTCCTGCAGTTGATTTAGCACTGCTTCTGCACTTCACACATTAACATTTACACAACATTCCCAAATCACACCCTACACCCTGCACTTCTCCTCAGAGTCTACTCTCTGCTGACCTGCTCAACAACATGCAGAATTCTACAGCAGCAGCAGATCTACAGAACAGCAGCTTTAAACACACATTTCTCCACCTACACTCAACATCTTCACTTCCACAATGCTCACATGCAGCCTGTCTTTTTCACTCCCTTCAGTTCAGAAGAGACAGTTAAAGCAGGAGATCCAGTACTTTTATCTATGAAGAGTCACATCTGTACTTCAGCATCATTATCTATTTACCTGTAGATTTTAAATTAAAGTAAAACTTTACAGTGAATAAATTTAATTTACTCTTTTTATGTAGTCTCCTTTAGACTAATAATCATTTATATTTCTTTTAGTAACTAGTAAACTTTAGTTTTAGTACTAGAATTGTTTTTTATAAATTATATTGTTAAATAAAATGCATTTCTGACCATTTTGCAAACTTTATGAAAGCATAGAATCACATGTGAAACACCTCTGGATTGTGTCCACAGTAAAAGCTAGTAAATATGTTTTTAGAGTTTGACACTTTAATTTTCTGTTAAAAGAAGTGTTTCCTCTTGTTTCCTAGTTGTTTTATATTTTTTATTAAGACAGCAACAATCAGTAATGCTAAACACCTGCACACTCTATTTGTTTTTTTGTAAATCCATTAAAAGAAAAAGTAAAAACTACATATTATACAGAACAATCAGTAAAGAAAAGTCCTATAATTAACTGAGCTGAGCTCCAGATCTTTACACACTCAGGCAGCACCTCTGATCCATAACAGGAATAGATCACACATCTGTGCTGCTGTTGTTGATGGAGGAACACAGGACTGTCTATTAATAGAGAAAATCACTGCATGAAGTGTTTAATGTAGTTTAAAGATGAAGATTTCTAGAAGGGTTGAGGACCTGCTGTAGGTTTAAGTGTTTATCTGAAGATGTTGATGGAGTTGTAGTGAAAGCAGTGCAGCAGTGAAGGATGATAAACTACAGTACAGATGAGAAAAGGAGATTTCTGATTAGGAGATCAAGTGTTACTAAATCATTCTCCTATTTACCAACTATTTTACTTTACTTACATCTTCTCATGGAGATTTATCTAACTCTGTCTTCTCTTCTCTTTTCTCCACACAGCCATGGAGGTAAGTAAATAACTGCACTCTCTTCTCCCACTGATGGAAATAACTTCCTGTTTCTATTCTAATCACTGATATTAAATTATAATGCAGAAATCAATCAGTCACATGACACCAGATTTCAGATTAATATTCATGAGATCAGAAAAATCTGATCACAAAGTGAAACATTTACTCTTATATCCACCACCTTCCTTCCCACAATGCACCTGTGCATAATCCCACTGCACTGCAGGAATGTAGAGACAGTGAAGTTCACTGATGAGAAAAACTCACAGTAATTAAAATCAGTCTGGGGTTTGTTTCCTGCAGAACGATGGAGGCTAACATTGATCTAACATTGATATGATGCATCATTAAATTAATTAATATCTGATAAACAAAAGTAGTACTTTATTTGTTCAGCAGTAGTTTAAAACATGTAGGATTGAATCACTGTGATCTGAACTACAGTGTTTCCAGATGTGTTCAGTCTGACTTTCACAGCAGGATACTTACAAAAACTCACAAACTTTAACATTTTATACCAAAATCATATACAGTAATCATACACCACCCCAAGAACAGTAATAGAAATACAATTAGCAATTAAATACAATAAAAACTATAATAATGTATCATAATTCCACTGTATTTATAGACACTGTCTGCATAATGTTTATAAAGCTCTGTTATCAGTATCAGGACCACACATTTAAACAGTGTGATTTTGTGCTTCAGTGGGATCAACATGTGAGTTTGATGCTCCTCTGTAGACGACAGAGTTTCTCAAGTACATAGACCTGAATCTGAATATCATTTACTGATGAGCTTTTTATCTTTTTATAATGATAATTAAGTCTCTCAGTGGTTAAGAATTCATTAATAAAAGCACTGTAAAGATTTCTATGTAGTCTCTTCTGATTTATGTTTGTAATAAAGACTAACTAGATCTAGAAACAAACATAAATAAAATAATCTTACAAACTGTGTTAAATTATTAGCTGTGTCAATCTATTAAAGAATTAATCAGATTAATTACACATTCATAAGTTTTAAGTGTTTAATAGTGGATATTAAAATGTAAATAAAATAATTAAATATAGCTCTGCAAAATAAAATAAAATGTATATTAGTGGTGTCAGTTGCTTAGAAAAGAATAGTATTATGTATAATCAATCACAGTGCAACCACTGTCAAAATAATACAATCTAGTGACATTACAGAAACTAGCATACAAGTTTTTGAGCGATATTTATTATTGTGACAGAACGGGTCTGCCAGGCTTAGTTTTTCTGTTTTCTAACTCCCCAAAACATAAAATACCGTTCTGCCCCTGTTTAGTACTCACTATTTTAGTTATATGCTAGCTTGGCCATTTACAAAATGTTTAAATAATTCTTACTCTTACTGTAGGATTTTGCTAAGCAGAGACAGATACTTTGGACATAATCTTTCATACTTACATGGGGTAGCAGTTGTGGTTTCTGGCAGACAAAGGAATTACAAAATGGTTTAACCTGGTCTTTTATAGGCCCAGGACAAGTTGGAGCATGCCCAGTGTGGGCCAAGTGGCTTGACCTATCTAGAGGGGGAAAGAGTTTTCAGCTATTTTTGTTTTTATACATTTTTTTTGTTATGATATGATTTTGTAAAACTCTGTTTAGAAAGATGTATTAATGCTGTACCCATCTTTTTTAAAATCTGAATGTGGCAGATATATTTGTGAAATATTTGTTTAAATATTTGGCTCCCCCCCCCCCCCCCTCCACTCTAAAATGGTATGTCCTTCTTAAATTAACCACTAGGGGAAGCCTATATAAGGAGTCAGTCTTCCATGGCTGAGACAGTGGAAATAAGTAGAAAGACAGTGATATTGTGGATCACTGCTTCTGTAAAGATTAAGAGAGTGTTTTGAAAAAAAAAAACAATTTGTGGTGTTGTTGAACCTCTCTAAATTATATATATACTTTATTTTTTTTTGTAAATATTTTTTTTTTCTCTTCATTTTTTCATCAAATGGACTCATTTTTTCCATCAAAAGCACCAATAAACACACATTTGCACTGAAGGTGCTATGTTGTTTGGTCAATTTTTATGTGTAGAAGTGGACATTTTTAGCAGTCCAATTTAAAAGAGGCCCACAACCCTGGCGGACTCTACTACCCGCACTGCAAAGTGTGACAGATGGTGGCAGTGGTGGGATTCCACCGAAGAAATTTGGTGGAATACTGGCTCCTACACATAAGGTTATGGTAAGACGCAAAAAGGTGCTGTTGCCTAAACGGACTGGGCTACGGTCGCAGACAACCAGATTTCCAAAAACAGAGTCCAGAACTGATGAGGACAAGGAACGCTGGGATACAATGGAATCAGAAGAGGATTTTTCAGATCAAGGTGGGCAGCCTGAAGAGCAAGCTGGGTTTTCTGGCTCACCAGAGGATCCATCGGGGATGTCCACACTAACAACACTTCTGAGTAAGTTTCTCACCTCACAGCAAGAAAGAGAGGAGAGACTGTTTTAAGAACTTCAGGATCTGAGGACCAGTGTAACAAGACCTGTGCCTGTTGAACAGAGCACTGGAGAAGACACTTCTGCTGTAGCTGGAACACCAAGGTTCCTGACATCTACACTTTCTTCAGATAATCAAAGCCCAAGAGTACCCCTTCCCACACCAAGAGCCAGACCTTCTCAAGTTTCTCAAGATCCGGTTTCACAGCCTGTACAGGTCTTCCTGCCAACCCAGTCAGCACCTACTCCAAGGGAAAGAAACATCAGAGACCTGTTTCGGCATGAGCCACAAATGCCAGTATTTCGAGATGGTGAGGACATTGAGAACTATCTACTTCGATTTGAACGCCTGGCAAAAACTTGGTTGTGGCCAGTTGAAGAGTGGGCCTACAGATTGGTACCTTTGCTAACAGCTAAAGCACTGGAAGCTTATACAGGAATGGATGAGGAATTATCCAACTCCTATCCGGATCTGAGAGAGGCACTCTTAGAAAAGTTTGACATCTCTGAAGAAACCTACCGACGAAGATTCAGAGGGACAACTGTTCCAGCAGGTGAAACACCTAAAGAAACCTATCACCGTCTCAAAGGTCTCTATCGTCGATGGATGAAACCAGAGACACGCAGCAAGGAGCAGATTGGAGAGATCGTCATCCTGGAGCAGCTGTTTCGAGTTCTGCCTGGAGATATACGCACATGGGTTCAGGAACATGAGCCAACAAATGGACTAGAAGCAGCTCAACTGGCCCAACAGTACCTGAATGCTCGTCGTGGAATAGCCCGTTCTTCACAAGCCTCTCTGCGGGAGTCAAGACCTGCCAGGGTCCATGCCAGCCCTTCTCACTTTGAGCAAGGCCAGGACCAGTCGGTGATGCCAGCGGTAGGTCAGAAGGAGACACCACAACGAAAAGGTACTCTCATTTGCTTTTATTGTGGCCAGCAAGGACACAAAGCCTCTGTGTGCCCTCTGAAAAAACCAAAACTTTCTAGTCTGTGTTATGTCCCAAGAGAGGGCAATGTGTCCTCATTGATGGTAGGAGAGTCTGTGTCCAGTCATATTTCTGGTCGGATAGACAAGGACTCCAGTGACTGTATTGAACTAACAGTACTTGTTAATGGACAACCTTTACAGGCTATGGTGGACACAGGGAGTGCTTTATCTTTGGTTAAAAGAGATTTTTTGCCACCTAGTATTGTAAACTTTTCCAGATTGACCAACATTCAGTGTGTACATGGTGATGTTAAAATGTATCCAACTGCTGATGTCACTCTTACAGTTCATAATGATGTGTTTCTTATGCAAGTGGGAGTTGTTGATGATTTGCCAAAAGACATGGTGCTAGGAAGGGATCTGCCAGTCTTAGATGATCTAATTGGGGATGTTCATCCTCTAACTAAGCTTGCTTGCCCTGTAGTCACTCGCTCCCACACTAAAACAGGCCTTGAACAATTACCCTTAATTTCAGATACTTTGTTTGAGGGTGGTAAGGAGGGTCCAAGAAAGTCTAGGCAGAAACGGTGTCTAGAAAAGGCACTAGGTGCACCATCTGGGTCCCCAAATACCAATAATCTTACTACTGGGTTGTGGAAGGTACCAGAGAACATAGGGGAACTTCAGCGAGAAGATGCTTCTCTTACATCCTTATTTGCACAAGTGAATGATAAGGAGGAAGGTGGTGGGCTGTTAAGCTGTAACGATAAGTACAAAATTGAGAATGGTATCCTTTACATAGTAGAGCCTCAAGGTAATCGTTTGGTTGTACCCTCCAAATGTAGACCTCTTGTTTTAAACCTAGCACACACCATACCATGGGCAGGTCACCTTGGACAGCAGAAAACATACCTCAGGGTTAGTCGCCGGTTTTTCTGGCCTTCAATGTATACAGATGTTAAAGATTTTTGCAGGTCTTGCCCTGAATGCCAGAAAACTAGTCACATCCGCCACTCAGACAGAGCCCCTCTTCAGAGCATGCCTATTATTGTTACTCCATTTAGGCGTATTGCAATGGACATTGTAGGTCCTTTGGAAAAGAGTAGCTCTGGGTTTAAATACATTTTGGTTATTTGTGACTATGCCACTAGATTTCCTGAAGCAGTTCCTTTGCGGTCCATCACCACCACCAGGATTATCCAAGCGCTTGTTCACCTCTTTGCCAGAGTGGGTTTTCCAGATGAAATCCTGACAGATCAAGGGACAAACTTCACTTCTCGCCTGATGTCCCAATTGTACCAGCATCTAGGGATCACAGGTATACGCACCACTCCCTATCATCCCCAAACGGATGGCCTGGTTGAAAGGTTCAACCAAACCCTCAAGTCCATGCTGAGGAAGTTTGTGTCAGACACCGGGAAAGATTGGGATAAGTGGTTGCCTTTTCTGTTATTTGCATACAGGGAGGTACCACAAGCATCAACTGGATTTTCCCCATTTGAACTTTTGTATGGCTGGTCAGTGCAAGGACCTTTGGACCTGTTACGCCATCAGTGGGAGAGCAAGCCTCAAGATAGTCAAGCAGAAGGAATTGTAAGTTTTATCTTACAAATAAGAGACCGTCTTGAATCCTACAGGGAGGAGGCTCGTCTGCATCTGGAAAAGTCCCAACAGAAACAGAAGTGTTGGTATGACCAAAAGGCTCGACAGAGAGAGTTCAAGCCTGGACAGAAGGTTCTATTGCTACTACCAACTTCTACCAATAAGCTCCTGGCAAAATGGCAAGGCCCATTTGAAGTTTTGAGAAAGCAAGGCCCTGTGACGTATGAGATCTCTCATCCTGAAAAGGGTAAGCCATTGCAGACCTATCATGTGAATCTCATTAAAGAGTGGAAGGAGCGAGGAAAAACTCAGTTGGCACTGATGATCCAACAAATAGAAGGTGATGGTGGGGATGTTGCTGATAAGCTACAATCCTGGAGTTCTGCATCTCTTCCAAAGACTGACCATCTTACCGTACACCAGCAGAAATCCTTGCAATCTGTGTTCAAAAATTGCCCCTCTGTGTTTCAGTCCAAACCTGGTCGGACAAACGTGGTCAAGCATGTCATCCACCTCAAGGATGACACACCCATCCGACAGAGACCCTACAGGGTACCTGAAAGATTGGTAGAGCCTCTCAAGAAGGAAATCCATACCATGTTGGGTTTGGGAGTTATTAAACCATCTAGGAGTGAATGGTGCAGTCCAATTGTAAATGTTCCAAAGCCAGATGGATCACTGAGAGTCTGCAGAGGTACGATACTTGGGCTATCGACTAGGAAGAGGATTGATGCACCCCCAAAAAGACAAGGTGGAGGCTATTAAAAATGCCCCGCAACCACATACGAAAAAGCAGGTGCGATCTTTCCTAGGATTGGTTGGCTGGTATCGGCGTTTTGTTCCACAGTTTGCCACCCTTGCTGCCCCACTAACCGAATTGACTCTGAAATCAGGAAAGAACCCTGTACATTGGACTGAGAACTGTAAGAAGGCATTTCAGGCTCTCAAAGATGTTCTGTGCTCAGAGCCCGTACTGGTCAGTCCTGATTTCAACAAACCCTTTACTGTGCAGGTGGATGCTTCCGCTGTTGGCATTGGTGCTGTCCTGGTCCAAGGTGTAAAGGGTGAAGAGCGTCCGGTACTGTATCTGAGTCGTAAACTACTGCCGAGGGAGATGAGGTATTCCACTGTAGAAAAAGAAGCTCTGGCTATCAAGTGGGCCTTAGAGAGTCTCCAATACTATCTACTGGGCAGGGAGTTCATCTTAGAGACAGACCAGCGCTCACTTGGCTGAACACTATGAAGGATCATAATTCCAGAATTACAAGATGGTACCTTGCATTACAGCCATTTGTTTTTCATCTTCAGCACAGAAAAGGATCCCAAAATCTGCCAGCAGATTTCCTTTCACGATTGCCTAACTTTGGCAATCCAGGAGAGGTGGTGGATGATGTGACAGAACGGGTCTGCCAGGCTTAGTTTTTCTGTTTTCTAACTCCCTAAAACATAAAATACCGTTCTGCCCCTGTTTAGTACTCACTATTTTAGTTATATGCTAGCTTGGCCATTTACAAAATGTTTAAATAATTCTTACTCTTACTGTAGGATTTTGCTAAGCAGAGACAGATACTTTGGACATAATCTTTCATACTTACATGGGGTAGCAGTAGTGATGGGCAGATGAAACCTCATTGGGTGTATGGCACATTTCCCAAACTGTATCGACACTGTGTTGAAACTGTGTTGCTGTATCACTTAATGGCGACATCTGCTGGACTAAGAAAGTCATTGCAAGCAACTGCGCGAGGAAATGCATCGGTCACGTGGTTTTCCTTAAAATGATACGCGGTCTGACACAGGGGATCGCCTTGTTTGCTCGGTGCATGCGCTGAGGTTCCAGTGTCGTCAGACCCATCGCTACCAAACGATACAGGAAGTGTATCGGTCACGTGGTTTTCCTTAACTTGATACGCGCACCGACACGGGGTTTCGCCTTGACAGCTCGGCGCATGTGTCGAGGTTTCAGGGTCATTAGACCCATCACTAGGTAGCAGTTGTGGTTTCTGGCAGACAAAGGAATTACAAAATGGTTTAACCTGGTCTTTTATAGGCCCAGGACAAGTTGGAGCATGCCCAGTGTGGGCCAAGTGGCTTGACCTATCTAGAGGGGGAAAGAGTTTTCAGCTACTTTTGTTTTTATACATTTTTTTTGTTATATGATTTTGTAAAACTCTGTTTAGAAAGATGTATTAATGCTGTACCCATCTTTTTTAAAATCTGAATGTGGCAGATATATTTGTGAAATATTTGTTTAAATATTTGCCCCCCCCCCCCCCCCCCCCTCCACTCTAAAATGGTATGTCCTTCTTAAATTAACCACTAGGGGAAGCCTATATAAGGAGTCAGTCTTCCATGGCTGAGAGAGTGGAAATAAGTAGAAAGACAGTGATATTGTGGATCACTGCTTCTGTAAAGATTAAGAGAGTGTTTTGAAAAAAAACAATTTGTGGTGTTGTTGAACCTCTCTAAATTATTATATATTTTTTTTTCTCTTCATTTTTTCATCAAATGGACTCATTTTTTCCATCAAAAGCACCAATAAACACACATTTGCACTGAAGGTGCTATGTTGTTTGGTCAATTTTTATGTGTAGAAGTGGACATTTTTAGCAGTCCAATTTAAAAGAGGCCCACAACCCTGGCGGACTCTACTACCCGCACTGCAAAGTGTGACAATTATATAGAACTATAAAGTAAACAAAACATTGTCTGTGACAGTCATTCAGTAAAAAACAATGGTACAGATGAGAAATTGTTGCCAAATTCTTTAAAAATGTTATATTATAAACGTCCTTAGCCTTAGTCCCAATGTGAAAAATTAAAATACACAAATACAAAAAATACTTTTCTACAAAAACTCTTCTTTAAACAGCACCACACATTCTTACTCCTCTCCCTCTCTTCAGAGGCGTCAAATAATAAAGAACAAATACTTCATTACGTTACTTAAGTAGAAATGTTGGTTATCTGTACTTTACTGGAGTAATTATTATTAAGACGACTTTTTACTTCTACTCTTTATGTTTTCACACAATTATCTGAACTTTCTACTCCTTACATTTTATAAACAGCCTCGTTACTCCTATTTCATTTCAGCTCGTTTTCATTCCGGCTTCTCATCGTTCAATAAAACCCAATCCAGATAAATCTCTCTATTCACATAGAGTGAATCTGATTGTGATTGGATGAGAAGTGTAAACATATACTATTCTGACGCTCTATTGGTTTATACACGACCAATCACACCTGCACACGTCACGCCCCCCCCACACTCCAGCAAGAACATAGCAGACGTATGTAGTCTAGTATGAAGATGATCCGTGCAGAGACTCAAGAGAACTCCAGACAAACGTCCAACTAATCTTCTTTAATATATTTACATTCTACTAAAATACATTCATTTACAATGATCATATATGCAGCTGAAACAGGAAGCCTAGTGCATCACAAATTTATTAATATTAACATTTTAATATAATATTATAGTCATTATGGCTTTTAGATAAATGTGTTTTGGGGAGGGGGGGGAGTAGTGCACTATAGACTCCTGTGGTGCAGCCTAAGCTTTTCTCTTCCATTACTTTTACTTTTATACTTTGTAGTTTTGAAACCAGTACTTTTACTATTTTACTTGAGTAAAAGTTGATATTTAAGTTGATACTTTAGCTTCTACAGAAGTATTTTAAACTCTAGTATCTGTACTTCTACCTGAGTAATGAATAGAGATACTTTTCACACTTTTATTCCTCTCTTTTATCCTGATCCAACTCTTCCTCTCCCTTGTTCTGGTTTAACTAAATATTAATTTCCCCTCATCCAGACATATGTTCTCTCTCTGTGCTCCAATAGCTACACTGATCACACTCAGTCCAAATAATCCTCTTTTTTATGTGTCCATGTCACTGACAGCATTATGTCTAATACTAAGATCCAAGATCCTAATTTAGACATTTATTTATCATGAATAATCTGTAAATTGAAAACCGTGTATTAGTTATAATAGATTTACACCTGCTGTTGTTGCAGAAGCAGTAGTTATATACTGTATTTAAGATTTGGAACATGAGGTAATTAATTTTGGTGTGCTGTATTTAAACAACTGTAAATACGATCAGAAAGATGCAGAATTGTGTGAGTGGATAATCTTGTTTATTAATAAAATGTAATCATGTTTAAAACATGTTAATTGAATGTATATTGTGTGATAGAAAGATGAATTGTATGAACAGTATAGTCCACAACAGACAGATGTTGTGTTAAACGTATTTACAGTATTAATAATGTGAATACAGATTTTATAAAAGCAAGTTAGCAACTATAAAAAACTGTAATCTAATAATATTCTGAAATTAATTATTAAATGTAGTTTTTTCTGTATTATTGGGAGAGAGACAAATTATTATGTAGAGTGATCTGCCCAGCAAACAGCACAGAGCCATTTTACTTTATTATAATATTTCAGATTATTTTTTACGCTTTTTATATTAGGATATCTTAATGTGCTGAGTAAAAGTTTATTGTAGGGTTTAGGAGAGGAAACAACCAAATAAGAGATTTGATTTTGATTTTAAAACAGACACTTTTATTCAACTAAGCATACAAACAGAGCAAGTTCAATTAGGGAAAATCCCTTCTAATGAAAAAACACTATACATATTCAACTCCAGGGGCTGGCGAGAATCAACTCCCCCTCCTCCACCCTGCAGAGAATGCCCTCAAGGCACCACTCTAATTCAAACACTTCAACATTGTTCATGGCTCTGTAGAACCCAAACTCAAAAATGATCCTAGACTTCACCAAAGCCATAAACAAAGGTAAAGCCTCTTGACCTGACCTGTGTTCAATTTTATTCCTTCTGGAAGTATAAATTGCCAGTTTTGCTTCACCAACTATAAAATTCAGCAATTGCCATTTTAGACGTTGCTTTTGATTGTAACCAGCACCAAAGATAAACACACGCCAGAAGTGAAACACACCCCAAATTTCAGGAATAGAAATCTCAGTGTGGTAAAGAGGGAGCCGAGCCTCGAGCATTCTAAAAAACAGTGAAAGATAGTCTCTCTGAGCCCACAAAACACACACATATCACGTACTTCTGGATTAATGATGGAAACAAAAGCATTAACAGCTAAAACTCCATGTAATATTCTCCATTGGAGATCACCAGATCTTTTTTTGAGTGGTGGCTTATACAGTACTCTCCAGACAGGCCGCCTGTCCATCTCCACCCCCAGCTTGTCCCTCCACACTGTCCAAGTCTTGGAGGCCAGAAAGCTCCAACAATGGACCTGATGTACTGTCCATAACTGGTGTAAGAGCAGTCTTAGGGAAAGGATCTACTATGTTAGGCATGACAGTCCCATTTCCATAATCACGTAGTAAGGAAAGTTCTTCTAGGGAGAGTCTGTCCTTCCATGCATCCACAATCATCCTGGTGTGACGAATGGATCTATGCCCTAGCACAGATGCCACAGCCTGGACATCAGCCAAGTCCGGTCCAACAAAATCCACCAAGTCCTGCAGTTTTACCATCCTCGAAGCACAGAGCATCCGACTGAGACCCATGGCACCGTCACCCGAAACATCTAGACGAGCTCCTCTAATCAAGGGCTCCTCAAGCAGCCAATGGAGCGAGTCATTCTCCAGTCTTTGAATCTTAAAATGTCCCCACACTTTAAAAAGTCCACGATAGAAAATAGGTAATCCATATAAACGCAACTGTTTATAATCCATAAGAAAAAGAGCCATGTCCAGACCCAGTCCATCAACAGTGCGTAGAATGGTGTTTGCCACCTCTTTCCACACTAAGTCCACAGAACTCGTCAGAAACTTCTGAATAAATTGCAGACGAAAAGCAGCAAGTCTGCTTGCAAGATGCACTAGACCTTGTCCCCCTTCCTCCCTGGGTAGGAAGAGCACACCTTGTGGGACCCAGTGCAAACGGTCCCAAAAAAAGTCCACTAAAATCGCTTGCAGCCGAGATAGCAGGCCTATAGGAGGGTCCAAACACGAGAGTCTATGCCACAGCACTGATGCAACCAGGTTATTAATAACAAGCACTCTCCCCCTGAAAGACATCTGTCCATGTATCCATTTCCATCTCGCTAAACGGCCTTTCATGTTTTCACACACTCCATCCCAATTTTTCTGCTGTGTGGCTTCATCCCCAAGGAAAACCCCAAGGTACCTTATTCCCCCTCTTTTCCAAGACATTTCAGGTGGCAGCCGAGGCAACCCTCCAGCCCACTGCCCCACTGCTAAAGCCTCGCTCTTACCCCAATTCACCTTAGCTGATGATAAAACCCCAAAATCATTAACAACAGAAATTAAACTATCAATATCAGCCTGCCCCTTCACCATAAATATTGCATCATCCGCATAAGATGATAAACGGTGATGAATAGGATGCTCAAGTCCCAACTTGATGCCCTCAATCTTAAAGCAAAGCTAATTTAGCAGTGGCTCAATGGCAATGGAATAGAGCATACCAGACAATCCACAGCCCTGCCTTATGCCCTGAAGAGCCTTGAATGGAGCGCTCAGCCCGCCATTAATTTTCAGCACACTTTCAATGTCCTGGTACAGTACTTTAATCATTTTAATAAAATATGGCCCAAAACCAAAAGTCTCCAGAGTGTGCCATAGATATTGGTGCTCAACTCTATCAAAGGCCTTCTCTTGATCAATAGAAATGAGCCCAAAATCAAGTCCCTGAGTCTTAGAGATTTCCAAAATGTCTCTAATTAGGCAAATATTATCCCTAATGGACCTGCCAGGGACACAGTAGGTCTGATCCTGGTGAATGACCTGCCCCATCACTTCTCTCAGTCTGGTAGCCAGGGTTTTAGAGAGGATCTTCAGATCTGTACACAAAAGACTGACTGGCCTCCAATTCTTAATATCCTGCAGGTTGCCCTTCTTGGGCAGCAGGGTGATGACAGCCCTCCTGCAGCTCAATGGCAGGGAACCATCAGCCAAACTCTCATTTAAAACAGCAAGCAGTTCAGCACCCAGCTCAGACCAAAAGGTCTTATAAAACTCTACTGGAAGACCGTCTATACCAGGGGCAGTCCCACCCTCCATGCTCCCCAAAGCAGCATAGAGCTCCTGCACACCTAGCGGCCTCTCCTCACCTTTCTGCTTCATGAGCTCATACAGCAGTGCCCTCTTCCGAATGTCCCGTGCCCCATTCAGATTTAAAGAGCCCACCCTTGCCCTACTCATAAAAAGTAGAAAGAATAAACACAATAGTAGAACGAGAAGCAGAACTAGACTATGAGGTTTCAAAACCATCTTCATTTTTTAATTCCAATTTCAGTCTCAAAACAATTTTCTTTAGTCTGTATACTTCTTGTGGAGTGAACTGATCATCTCCTTCATTTCTCAAGAAGGTTTGGACAGAGTCAATAAAAAGTTTACGATCAGGGAAGTGTTCTTCAACCACAACACCCTTCATATTTTTGGTTTTGTGAAGAAAGGACCGTATCTTATCAAAAGCATATGCACTCCTTCTACTCCGCTGGCTTTTAACACCTGGAGGATCACTGTCAGAATCATCAAGAGTGCCGGAGCCAGAACCAGGGTTCTCTCTGTGTTTCTCGTTCTGTGCCTTCCCTTTCTTCCCACTAGCCTTTGCCCGTTTCATTTTTCTTTTACCAGATGGCACCCTCAAGACAGACTCATCAGCCACAGAGTCCATCTCCATACCCTCCCCCTCCAAAATCAGCTCAGCAGCTGCAACAGCATCCACCACTGTCCCAACTTCAGTACAACTCTGCCTTCTGTGCCCCACAGTAACAGCAGAACTGCTTTCAGATCTGTCCTCTGTAACAGACTCAGCTGCTTCCCCAGCCTGAGTATCTGATACTACAGCAGTTGCTCCTAACTCATCAGCCCTAAAAACTGTCTCACTATCCCCCACTGCATTAGGCCCTGCTTCAGCCTCAGTCTCCACTACTACATCAGGATCAGGCCCATGCTCAGAATCTGAACCAGCCGCGCCGCCCACTACACCACTCACTGGTGCAGAATCCGAAGCCCGCGAAGTGCCCTCACCCAGCTCAGAAGGACAAGAACGCCTTAGGTGCCCCTCCTGTCCACACCCAAAACACTTCATCATGTCTGATGTAGCAAACACTACATACTCAAAACCATCAATCTTAAATTTAAAAGTTACGTTCAGTTCATCAGTTCCATTTTTTAAAACCATTAGGACTTGGCGTCTGAAGCAGACAACATGTTTCAGTAGTGGTGATTTGGTACCAAGGTGAATTTTTCTCATTCCAGACATAACCTGACCAAAACGGCTTAATTCTGCAATTAATACTTCATCTCTGATGAAAGGTGGGACATTAGACAGTGTTATTTTCTTGGCTGGTCTTATAAGGGGCACTACAGGTGTTAAAGTTCCCTGAATAACTACACTTGATTGGACCATAGCATTAGCTTTATCAATGCTGTCCAGGAAGATCACTACAGCACTGTTCATTCTGGAGGCAGACAGGATACTTGAGAATCCCGTTGCCTCTCCAACAGCCAGAACACATTCTTCTACTGAGCACCGAACCGCAGGAGCGATCTTAATACCGTGCCTGCGGGACAGCTGCTCAAACCGAACTTTCTCCGCCGCCGCCATGGTGACCGGCAAACCACCGGCAGCCGCAGCAACCGGCGTTTCCCACGCTACACGCGCTGTGCGCGCGCGACTCGCGCAGATCAACTCTCTCCCTACTGCTTACACACTTACACAGTTTACTAACTAAAGAGAAGAATAATAGAAAAAGATAGAAACTCACTCAGCCGGCAACCACTCACTCACACACTCCTCACCCGCTCACACACCTCCTCACCCGCACATCCGCACAGAGAGAGAGAGAAAGAGAGAGAGAGAGAGAGAGAGAGAGAGAGAGAGAGAGACTTTTGACTTTTAACGGCCCTTTATTTTAAACAGTTCAATCTGTGAGAGATCTCAGAAAACACATCAATTCACATGATCAAACAAAAAATTAATATAAATGAAGGAACAGAAAAGTCTTCATAATTAAAAGCATGTAAATCAGCGAAACTCCAAAGCAAAGCCCAGCTCATTATCTATTACTGAACAAACCGCCTCCCCAAAACACCAGACTTCCTTAAAGTACTGTAGATTGTTCATACAGCGATAATAAATAAAACCAATTAGAACCCTTGATTTCACAAGTCGAGAGAAAATCCTGGTCACTTCACAGTCTACATCCTGTGCTACCTTGTTCTTACGGCTGATATATATTGCCATCTTAGCCTGACCCAGAATAAAATTAAGCAATGTGCATTTGAATCTCTCTCTCCTGATGTACTTAAAACCAAGGATAAAAGTCTGAAGAGTAAAAACCTCATTAAAAGACATAAAAACATGCTTCAAAACATCAAACAAGGGACGCAGCCTAAAACACTGTTTCCCTTTGGGAGCAGAAGGGGCAGTCAGGTAAAACATCAGGGTTTAAAACAGAAATAAAAGCATTTACAGCGATAATACCCTGTAAAACTCTCCACTGTATGTCAGCGACCCTCTTGGTCAACGGCGGCTTGTACAAAGCTCTCCACTCTGGCTGCACCTCATCACCCAATTTAAAAACATCACGCCAAGGTGTGTCCACCCTATTGTCCAGTTTTTTCTTGTTTAGCACCTTAACACAGGCCCTGTACAGCCGTTTTCCGGACACTGTGTTAAAGTTCAAGCTGGAATCGCCCCTACACCGCAGCAGGGGGCCGCGACAGTCCTGCAGGGCTGGGGTGATGGGGATCTCCGGAAAAGGGTCATCCTCTGCGGGGCTGATCACCCCTGAACTGTAGTCCCTCACTTGAATGCACTCCTCTGGACTGAGCGCTGATCTCCAGCGATGCAGGAGCTGAGAAACCACACCCCCTACCGACCTCACCCCTAAACGTGCCGCTAAATCCACTGAGGAGGCTAGGTCAGGTCCAGCAATATCCACCAGCCGACCCAGTGTAATGACTCCTGAGGAAACCAGAACCCTTGTCAGTGCAGGGGTACACGAACTTGTGATGTCCAGTCGAGCCCCATGCACGAGGGGTTCCTCCAGCAACCAACGTAAAGATGTAAACCCTTGCCTCTGTATGTTAAAAAAAGTCCAAATCTTAAAAAGTCCACGATAAAAAACAGGCAACCCAGAAAAATCCAGTGATTGGGTGCTCATTAAAAACAAACCTCTGTCCAGCTCCAAACCTCCTACTGTGTGTAAAATCCTGTTGGACACTTCCCTCCATACCAGTTCTTTAGGTCCAGTGAGAAGTCTCTGCACAAACTGGAGACGAAACGCTGCAGTTCTGCTGGCCAGGTGGACAAGTCCTTGCCCACCTTCCTCCTTGGGCAGATGTAGGACTCCCTGCGGAATCCAGTGCAGCTGATCCCAAAAAAAAGTCCACCAGTAGTGCCTGAAGGTTGGCCAGCAGCCCAGGTGGAGGGTCCACACAAGCCAGTTTGTGCCACAGGGAGGACGCAGCAAGGTTATTAATAACCAATACCCGACCACGATAGGACATCTGGGGGACCAGCCATTTCCACCTACTAAGACGCCCCTTCACCTTCTCAACCACATCAACCCAGTTATTCTTAGTAGTACTGCTGTCCCCCAAATAAACCCCAAGGTATTTAAAACCACCTGTCCTCCAATGCAGCCCATCCGGCAACTTAGGCTGATCACCAGCCCAATCCCCACTTAGTACGGCTTCAGACTTGTTCCAATTTACTTTTGCAGACAATAAAACATTAAAATCATGTAAAAGTTCAGTTAAAAAAACAACATCAGACTGAGTATTAACAAGTACTGCTAAATCATCTGCATAAGCTAAGACACGTACAGGAGTAGGACATTGCGGTACACACAGACCAGTAATCTTTTCCCTTAGATTGCACATCAGAGGTTCAATAGCTAATGAATAAAGCATGCCACTTAACGAACATCCCTTCCGGATACCTCTGTAAACTTTAAAAGGAGCACATAAGCCACCGTTGACCTTAAGTACACTCTCGATTTCACTGTACAGAACCTTGATCATGACTATGAAACCAGGGTTGAACCCAAAGTTCTCCAGAACTTTCCACAAATACTCGTGTTCAACCCGGTCAAAAGCCTTTTCCTGATCCAAAAAAATAAGACCAGTCTTCAAATCCAATAGCCTGGAGACGTCCAAAACATCCCGAATTAAATATACATTATCAAAGATTGACCGGCCAGGCACACAGTACGTCTGGTCAAGGTGTACGACCTGCTCCATCACCTTCCCCAGTCTTGAGGCTAACGCTTTTGATAGCAGCTTACAATCCGTACACAGCAGTGAGACAGGGTGCCAGTTTTTTTGTTCTGTTAGGTCTCCCTTTTTCGGTAACAGGGTCAGGACAGCTCTGCGGCAGCTCATGGGGAGCCTGCCTTCCTGTGCACTCCTTTGGAGAACCTCCAACAAGTCTTTACCCAGCACTGACCAGAAGGCCTTAAAAAAGTGCAGCGGACTGTGGGGTGAGCTTTGCCAGGTTTTGGAAGAAACTGTCTTCCACCTCTTGAGCCTCTACCCACTCGCTCTCATACAGCTTCGAAAAGAAGCCCACTGTCTGCCTGCGAATTTCAGTGGGATCAGATGTGACATCCCCTGACGCTGTTCGCACAGCATGCATAAACCGCTTCTGTCCGTTTCTACGCTCAAGACCAAAAAAAAATTTAGAAGGAGCATCCATCTCCGCTGCACACTGAAAACGTCATCAAACCAGCGCCCCCTGTGCTGTAATGCCCAGCAGATCATCTAAGATAGATCGTTTTCTTTTAAGAGCTTTAATATGCTCTTGATTTCCTGTGGACTCTGCTAAGTTCTGAAGTTCCACAATTTCGATCTCCAGAGATCTGGTTATGTCCTTAGTGACATGAAGAGTGTACTGTTGACAAAATATCTTAATTTGTACCTTGGCTACGTCCCACCACTGCTGAATTGAGGTAAAAGACTCTTTCTGTGCTTTAAAAACCTCCCAATAAAAAGTAAAAGACTCAATAAAATTGGCATCATTTAAAAGTGCAGTATTAAAATGCCAGTATGCACTCTGTGGCCTAAGATGATTCTTAGTGAGTGTACACTGGACCATACAATGGTCCGAAAAACTAACTGGCGAGATAAAACACTGCGTAAAAACCGACATTTGATGATTAAAACAATAAAAACGATCCAGTCTTGCTAGTGAGAGTGCATTATCTTTGGAATGGGCCCATGTGTACTGCCTCTGATCATTGTGAAAGTTTCTCCAAACATCACAAATATCATGGGCCTCCAGCAACTCACACAAACCCTTACGAGAAGCTGTGTGTGGCTCGACATGGTTTCTATCCATGTCATGTGCTGTGCAGTTAAAATCCCCACCCAGGATTAAAAGATCACTCTGATTACAGGATACTAGTACAGTGCTTAGTGTGTTTAAAAACAGCATCCTCTCCGTTCTATCAGTCGGAGCATAAACACAAATAAAAATAAAAACATCATTTTCAAAACAAGCACGCACCTTTAAAAGCCTCCCGTTTAAAACCTCATCTACAGTATATGAATGAGGAACAAAACTCTTCGAGAAGAGAAGTCCAACCCCACCACTACAAGATGTGTTATGACTTAAAATGGGTAGCCCTACCCACTCTCTAGCCCACTCAACAGCATTGCTAGCATCGCTGTGAGTCTCCTGCATAAAAACAACGTCAATACGCTTCTGCTTTACCAGCTCATAAAATGTTGCTCTCTTCTCAGAGTCCCTAGCTCCATTAATATTAAGTGTAGCAATTTTAAAAACACTCATTAAAAGGTAAAAAACACATAAAACCTTAAAAACAAACGCCAATCCAGTCCCAAAAGGGGTAAACAATCTAAATGTCAAGTTCATGAATAGCCTTCTTGAGTCTTGTCATTATTTTATTCAGTCTGTGAATCTCTGACTCAGTAAAAAAGCCCCACCTTTTAAAATACTTTACATCATGAATAAACTGAGCACTGTCAGGAAACCGCTCTTCAACAAGCACACCTCTCTGTCCTTTAGTTGCTGACAACAGCAGACATCAGCAGAGTACAGTACTGGAATTTTCTCTTCTAGTGAGCCTATGGAGGCTGAATCAGACAGAGAACCATCACTCTCAGAATCATCAGTCCCCACTGTACTGACCTCTGTTTTAGCCTGCTTATTCCCCTTCCCCTGAGCTTCCATCTTTCTTTTATGAGGAACCTTAAAAAGAGAGTCTTCCTCCATGTCTACCTCAACTCCAGCTGGAGTCACCCCTTACCTCTGTGTCCTGTTCCTCAGCATTAGGAGGCTCCTGTTCACCACACTCATCCTCAACATCTGTATCCACTCCAGCAAGCTCAACTGATGGAGGCTCACCTTCAGTTGGCCCAGCCCCAGTGGTGTTAGTCACAGCAGGGTCGGCCGCAGCCGGCTCCACCACCACAGTCTCAGACGCAGCAGCCTGAACCTGCACAACCGAATCAGCAGCAGCCACAGGGGGAACAGCCACCACCGGCCCGGCTGCAGCAGGCCTCGGCCACACAGCTCTCCCGGCCTCAGCCCCAGCAGCCTCCTTAATAGTCCTGTCAGGGCAGGCACGGACAAGATGTCCAACCTACCCACAACCAAAACACTTCATATTAGTGTCAGAAGTAGCATAAACAGGGTAATCAAAGCCATCCTTCTTAAATTTTAACACCAGATCCAGCTCATCAGCACTATCTTTCAAAACCATAAACACAAACCTCCTATGGGACACCATGTGTTTAACCAGGGGTGATTTAAAGCCCAGGGGGATTCGTCTAATAGGGGAGACAAGTTTACCAAAACGGGACAACTCTAGGGAAATGTCTTCATCTTTTTTTATTTTATTTAGACAAAATAATCTTCTTAGCTGGGGTGCTAAGGGGCAGTACTGGAGTAAACTTATCATCAAGAACTATCCCACTCTGAATCAGCTGATTCGCTTTCTCCACTGAGTTCAGGAACACAACCACTGCACTGTTCATTCGGGACGCGGAAATAAGATTTTCGTATCCCGCGACAGAACCGGCAGCGAGACACACATCCTCCACACTCACATTCCTGCACTCCACCTTCACACCGTGCCGGCGAGTCAGGCTCTCACACAGCCGGGCGCTCGGAGCAGCCATGCTAATCGGCTAACCGCCGCCAGCAGGCTGCCCGCACACCCCACACACCCCACACACTCCCAAACTGCACCCTCACACACTCACACAGTCACACAGTCACTTACCCACACAGTTACTCGCTCACACACTCCAGAAAAAAACTTTAAAACACACACACACACGAGAAACCTGGCAAAACGCCAAGAACTCGCGCACGCTGCTCTCAGCTCCGATCTGCTCCACCGCTCACGCTCACACGCACATGTGCAGAGAGAGAGAGAGAGAGAGAGAGACGGGCAGGGGGGGGGGGCTACTGAGTGTTAGTTATTAGATTTAATCATTTTTTTAAGAGAAGTAAAGTAATCAAGCTACTTTATAAACTGATGAAGTAGTGATGCTCTGTTTACATCAGTAAATAAAAGCGGCATTACATTTATTATATTATTATTTAAATACATTGCATTTCATTCAACAATCAATTTCTCGCACTGTATTGTACTTCAGAAAATAAATTAAATATACCAAATAAATGTTTAACCCTCCTGTCGTGTTCACCTCCTGCCCCTAACTTTAGTGTTCCTGGTCAAATTTGACCGGTCAGTTTTAACTGCTCTTAAATTAGCCTAGAAACCATTTTTTACCACCAAATTTTTATACAACATTAGCTGTGAACAATGTCTCAAAGCTGTGTTTAACCTGAATTTATAGAATTATACAAAATATAACTGCAGTGAAAATACACACTGGGAAAATAGGCACTGAAAATGTATTACAAAATGAACGTTAAAAATAATACATTGAAAACAAAAGACAAAACTCAACATGAAGGGGTGTGTGTGTGTGTGTGTGTGTGTGTGTGTGTGTGCGCATGTGAATTCATGCACATGAGTGGCATGTGACACTCAGGTCAGAGTGGGCCTTGCAAACATAGGCATCATATTTGCAGCACCTCAGGCTTGTTTTGTTTTCTCTATGGGCACAGAGCTCACATGGGTTTTCCCATGTATACCTGCATATTTCAGGCAATAGCTGCTCCTGGCATCACTTGCTGCCCAGATCTTTATTCCATATTTCCCTGTTTTTACCTTTTTGTAGCCTCATTGTATGGGAGATATACTCCTCCTAAAATCAACAGACCAGAGGGTAACCTCCCTGAAATCAACTTTTGCAACTTGGGATGTCTGAAAACATTTTAGTAGGAATTCCACACAAGTCTTAGTACCCCAGGGGTCTTATTTATAAAGGGTGCGTTTGCATAAAAACAGGTCTGAAATCTGCGTGCCCAACATCTCACACAAGAACTGTGATTTATAAAGAAACACTTGGTGTGAAAACGAGTGAATATTTAAGTATTTAAGGTTTGAGGCGTCCGTCTCTCTTCAGAAGATTGAGGAGAGATCAGGAATTAGTGACATCATGTGGTAAAGCACAGAATTGCAATCAAATGCAAAAACCATCCTCACGCA
>NC_064408.1:32940000-32960000 GCF_023375975.1 Astyanax mexicanus
AATGCCTCCTTAACTTCCAGTGTATTCCTGACTGCTTTGAAACAAGCACATGTGACACCACTGCTTAAAAAGCCTTCTCTCAACCCCGCTCAGGTTGATAACTACAGACCGGTCTCACTACTACCTTTTCTTTCTGAAACATTAGAAAGAGCTGTTCTCAATCAGGTCTATGATTTCCTCTCCCAGAATGACCTCCTGGACCAGAACCAATCAGGTTTTAAAAAAGGACACTGCACAGTTTTCTGTGAGAGAAGCATTAAAAATTGCCAGAGCTGCAGGACAGTCCTCAGTGCTCATTCTGCTGGACCTCTCAGCCGCCTTCAACACAGTCAACCATGACTTCCTCCTAACTTTACTCTCAAACATGGGGATCTCAGACAATGTGCTGTCATGGTTTAAATCATACCTCACTGGGCACTTATTCAAGGTGTCATGGCAAGGGCAGCTATCCTCAGCCCACTCATTATCCACTGGGGTCCCCCAGGGCGCAATACTGGGACCCCTTCTCTTTTTCATATACACCACCTCTCTAGGTCAGGTTATCTGCTGACATTACTTTTCCTACCATTGCTTTACTGATGACACCCAGCTCTATCTGTCATTCTGGCCTGAAGATTCTTTGATCTCTGCACGGATATCACAGTGTCTCTCAGACATATCCTCATGGATGAAGGAGCATCATCTCCAGCTAAACCTTTCCAATACTGAACTTCTGGTTATACCAGCAAAACCATCTATCCAACACAACTTCACCATAACCATCGACTCACTCTCACCCTCCCCAACAACGGTTGCTAGGAATCTGGGTGTTTTGGTTGATGACCAGCTCTCCCTTACTCACCATGTGGCCTCAGTTGCTCGATCCTGCCGCTCTTTATAACATCAGAAAAATGTGATCATTTCTAATGCAACCACCCAACTCCCTAAACAAGCAGTGGTCATCTCATGCCTCATGTTTTTAAACATTCCTTCATGATGGAGGGAAACATGCAGGAAGTTATATTACAATAGTCCACAAAACACGTGTAGATTCACTCAGGGTTCTAGATAGTAAATAAAATGTCTATATTAATACTGTAATCACAGAGAACCCTGGATATCATCAGGAGCTCTGTAAAGAAATGTGAGTGGGTTTGTTTCTCTACAGTGATCTGAATAAAATAACTTGTATTCTTCTGTCTGACAGCAGGACAGCAGCTCTCACCATGTGGAGGGATTTTCCTGAATTCCTCTCTGCAGAATTCCTCTAGTCGCTCTTTCAGCTCAGAGAGAGATTTCCTCACTCCATCAAATGAGGGATGTTGATGGACAGTGATGCTGGGAGAGTCCTCAGATCCAGAAGAGACACAGAGAGACTGGAAACTCTACAGAGAGAAGAAACACAGTGGAGGAAGATAAAGGTGGAGAGGAGAAATGAAGGAGCTCAGAGCAAATTAGACTAAAGAGAAACTTGGGATTCCAGACAGCTTTATTTATTGCAGCTTCATGAACTTTTGCTGAGAGGAGTTTTAGAAGCTTGATGAGGAGCAGCTTCCTCTGGAGATCAGTGAGAGTTACCTGGAGGAAATGGATGTGATCCTCTGTGTGTGAAAGCTGCTCCAGCTCAGTGTGTCTCCTCTTTAGATCAGCCATCTCCTGCTGCAGTTTCTCCAGGAGTTCTTCAGCTCCACTCAGTTCAGCCTTCTCCTGATCTCTGATCAGCTCTGTTACCTCAGAGCGCTTTTTCTCAATGGAGCGGATCAGCTCAGTAAAGATCCTCTCACTGTCCTCCACTGCTGCCTGTGCAGAGCGCTGTTACACACACACATACACACACACACACACACACACACACAATTACACACAATTACACACACACAATCACACACACACACACACACACGTACACAGTCAGTACAACATATTATATTTTTTAATGAGTCATTGAGGTGTTTGGCCAGGTGGCACATATGTTGGTCAGTTAGTCAGAGTTTTAATATGAAAAAAATGTGACTTTATGTCAGATTGTTTCTTAGTTCTCACCTTAAGAGTGTTTACAGTCTGTTTCAGCTCCAGCAGATTCTTCTGCTTCTCCTGGATTTTCTGCTGGAGTTTCTTCTGCATCACTTTCAGCTGATTCTATCAACACATACAATTTATGGTATTTAGGAATTTCTATGAACTATGATCTACAGATATTTGTGTTACTTTCACTCTTATTCTACTGAGTTTTACTATGAGAAAAACAGGACAGGTAGGTGGGTGTTGGCTGTTGGCTGGTTAAATATTCACTAACTGGTCTGACCTGTTTACTGAAAAGTTCTGTACACAGCTTTACTGCATTTCCTCAAAATGTAAAGACTAATATACAGAAATAACTTTATCAAAATTGCAGAACGGATAAATCATACCTATTTTAGACTATGAATCTGATTATCATGATCTGATTCTGAATGATTTAATAGTTCTCACCTGTTTCTCAGTTCTTTCTGTTGTAGCAGGAACTGTATCATGACCCCTGTGTTTATCCATTGTACATAATAAGCAGATAGATCTCTGATCAGTACGACAGTAGATCTCGATCAGTCTGTCATGCTGAGAGCAGATCTTCTCTTGGAGCTGGGTGGACGCTTTAACCAGCTTGTGCTTCTTCCAAGCAGGAACTTCATAGTGAGGTTTAAGGTGAGCTTCACAAAAGGAGGCCAGACACATCAGACAGGTCTTGATGGCTCTGAGTTTTCTCCCGGTGCAGAAATCACACTCCACATCTCCAGCTCCAGCGTAATGGGGAGCAGGAGAAGCAGCTTGGAGTTCTGTGTTCTTCTTCAGTTTCTCCACCACTTCAGCCAGCATGTTGTTTCTGCGTAGAACAGGCCTTGGAGTGAAGGTCTCTCTGCACTGGGGGCAGCTGTAGATCCCCCTCTGATCCTCCTTATCCCAGCAGCCATTAATACACACCATACAGAAACTGTGTCCACAGGGAACAGCCACTGGATCCTTCAGCAGATCCAGACAGATTGGACAGCTGAACTGATCGTGATCTACTGAAATACTGGCTTCTGCCATTTTCCTGCACTTCTAGACTGAGAGAGAGCAGCACTCTGAGATCACTTTCATTTACTCTGAACTGAGCAGGAGGGACTTCCTGCTTCACTGCTGTTCAGAGTGTCACAGAGAGGAGGAGGAGAAAGAGAGGAGGAGGTGGAGCTCAGCTGTTTAAAGTAGTGAATGAAATAAACTTTCGCTTGTAAGAGTTTGTTCTTCTCTTATCTGCCTCAAAAATACAGATAATTTAATCTGATTATCAGATAATTCCAGTGTAGATGGTGGACACTAGGACCTGGGAGTGTTGAGGGGTAATAGGCTGCCTGTAGCTTTAAGGAGAAATAGATGGTTTAGAGAATAGAGAGTGGAGATTACAGGTGAGCTCATTAGGGGAGTGTACCTGCAGCAGTAAGAGAAGCAGGTGCTGCTGGGTATTGTAGTTTCATTAACTAAGCTGCTGTTGGTGCAGGTGTGTGTGAGAGAGGAGTAGAGGAACAGAGCTGAGCAGGTGCTGCTGGGTAATGTAGTTTTATTCTGAACAGGTGCTGCTGGGTAATGTAGTTTTATTAACTGAGCAGCTGTTGGTGCAGGTGTGTGTATGAAAGAGTGGAGACTCAGAGAACACAGCAGGTGCTGCTGGAAGGTGTTTTACTGAACTCGTGGTATTCAGTGGTAAGAGACAGTAGAAGCTGTTCAGGGTTCATGAGAAGGTTGGGTGCTTCTGCCTCCATGTGCTGAGAGAAGATGTGTTCAGACTACAAGGGAACAGAGCGTGGCTGATTGTTGAGGAGAATGGCCACTGTTTTTTGTTTTGGAAGCGTATTGCTGCCACTTATGGTTTAAAAAAATCTTCAACATGTCGTTATAATGAGAAACTTGTGTTTTTCGAGTTCTTACGTTTTTAAATAACTGATAAAATCAAGATACTTTCTTATAATTATGATATACTATGTTGTTTTAACATCATAATAACTCGTAAAAACGAGAGAGTTTCTTGTTATAAAGACATGTGGCAGTAAGACTCTTGCGTAGTTTTCTACTCTTTTCTGCCAGAATTATTTTTGTGTTTCTTTCTTGTGTTTTTTTATTTCTCTCTTCTTTTATATTTTATTTTTGGTGCTTTCCTCAAACTCATGGGTTGTGGAAGGTAATATTGTCGTCTATTGTGTTTAATGAAAGTAAAATTTTAGCACTTATTCTCTTTTTTTGTATGACTTTAGATTTGGGTTGCTGCTTTCTTTTTTGTGTTTTTGGTGGATTTTGCTTCAATAATTGTCATAAGTAGTATTTTTCTGTGCTTATGTTCATTTATTGTGCTCAGTGAAATACGAATTATTAATTATAAGGGTTACAATAGTGCTGGGCAGTCTGACCAAAAATCTGTATCACAATATTTGTAGAAAATAAAACATTATGGTCTGAAAATAAGTATTTTATTACTGTAGGGTTCACTTTGTCCCAAAAAATTACGCAGTATATGAAGGAATGCATTTACAGAGGACAGATGCAGGATGTAAACTGTAGGAAGTAAAAATATATAAATATGCTGACAACTTTAATACTGCTTCCTTTTCAAAACTACTTATTGTAACAGAATTCTATAAACACAATAAACCGTCCAAAAATACAGATTTTCAAAAAGGGTATTCAAAGCGATATTTCTCAAATGTTCTGTTTTATAAATAAGACACATGTTTAATAACAATGTACAATATTGTTCTTGGAGCCATTAGAGGCCCTAAAGTACAGGAGCATCTCAATAAATTAAAATGTTATCAAAAAGTGAATTAATTTTAGTAATTATGTTTTATGAGTAGGTGTTGGAGATTTTATAAAAGGACAATATTTGATAATAAGTAAAATTGAGTTGTTATTACAGAGTGTATTTGTGGATCTGTAATTATATTAGTAAGCTGGCTCTGCTCTGTGGATTTCTTTACATCTTAATTGCTTCTTTATTTGCTTTTCTTTTTTCCTCTCTTTTCTTCCCTGGATTTTAATGCCACTGTGTGGATGGACTGGTGTCGGTGGGGTAGGAGTGGGAGTGGGTGGGGTGGGTTAATTGTGTTTCTTTGGAAGTATCTGTCATATGTAACATTGTTGTGATTCTTAAAAAAGAAAAACAGTAAATATATTAATAAAAATACATATAAAAGAGAGCAGTAAACCCACTGGGCTTTTGTAGAACGTGTTATTATATAGTAATAAATCAGATTTTAATACTGAGCTCATGCTAAGCTAACACTAGCCTGTCTCTGTAGCTGAATTCTGAACTAAACACGTATGATCTGTTCATCCTTTGGTTTCTGTAATCACTGCAGTTATGTCCCAGTCTCGTTCAGTGTTTTTAATTAACTGATTTTAGGATTTTATTTACTTTAAAGAGTTTAATGTGAATCTCAGCTCTGCTATCTTGCTTATTAGCTTCACCATGCGACCTGAAGTTCTTAACTTTCATTCACCACCAGGTGGCGCCAATTATACGTGTTGTAATTGTGTTGTACCTACAGTTATATGGGTTTATATATTAAAAATGATGGATAGCATTAAAATTTACAATAGAGGAAATATAAAAAAGGATATTTTTATATATAAATAAATAAATATTTACATAAAAACTAGACATAACTATTAAAAAACTCTAAAATCACATAGTTTTGTTTTATTGTATCATTGTATATATAAATATATTCTCGTCTTAGTTTATATACATATATAATTTTATATATATATATATATATATATATATATATATATATATATATATATATATATATATATATATATAGTATGTTTGTGCATATTGTGTTATTGTTGTACAGTAGAGTGTGTGCATGTATGATCTATTTGTGCTGTGGTTGCCATATTTATTGCAGGTGACAAATAAAGCTGCATCATCCCAACCTGTGTCCATCATTACCAGCCAGAGCAGAAGATGAACATAACAGGGGTCACATTTATACAAGAATAAAAGAATTTTAATTTATTCAGAAATCACTGGTTATAAATTACAAAAAAAATTCTACAATACCTAAAAATCTGTACAAGTGACAGAATAACATTTCATGAATTCATAATTCTGAGAAGCAGCCCTTTAATTTGATTGAAAACATTTTCTTTAATTTACAAATATTTATACTCATACTTTTATACTTGTATAAAAAAGAAAGAAGAAAGTTTCATTTTTCTTTTGACACCATCATCCTGTATTTTCTTATGAACTATATGGAAGGTATGAATTGAAAAATGTGAAGAACTCAACTCTGGAACCATCATTAGATTAAAGGAGTTTAAGGAGTTAATCTGAAGCTCTTTATCTGTGTGATAATCAATATTCAGATATTGGAGCTGTTTGGAAGAAGAAGGATGATGATAATTGAATTTAAAGGACTGAGATGTTCTGCTGAAAGCTGTTATTAGAACAGTTCTACTGTGAGCTGTGAAATGAGCTGAAGCTGAAAGAATATGAACTGCAGGACAACAAGCTGTCTGATCTCAACAAGAAGAGGATCATTAGAAATGATGATGTATCCATATTGATATATTCTATCCAATGATTTTCTGCTTAGTTATGATTATTAATATTTTAATATGAATTAAAGACCAATCAGAGACATCTGAATATCTGTAATTTTAATATAAACAATGAGAAGTTGTGTATTTGATCTTTTCAACTAGTGCATATAATTTGCATAAATATATAACTGTTTTCAAGTTTCAAGAGCTTCTAAAAGCAGGGGGTAAAAGTTCACTGCAAAAGAGTAGAGGGTCCAATATCAGTAGTCTCCCCACCCATACAGCACTTTCTACCTAAAACTAGAAGAAGAACAACAATCATATTCTCATCTAAAGCTTTATTATCAATAGTTAAACACAATAAATCAATATTAATATCAGGAATCATAACATCATGTATTTTCTGATAAATATTCAGAACAGAAATTCAATTTTATTGTACAATGACATTTTTCCATTTTCAATCTTCTCTTAATGAAGCTTATAGTCTAATCTGCATATTACTGTAAATATTTTAACACAATATTTTGATGATCACATAAAATCAAAGTCTGAATCTGCAGCAGTGTGTTTAAATCATACGAGAATAAACAATATATTTATTTATATATGAATCTACATATAATTCACTAACTGTTCTTTATCTTTATATAGTAATAAAATCTCCTCATATTCCACACTTCTATACTGAAGAGCAGCTCTAACACTGAGCTGAACTCTCACTCTCACCTTTAACTCCTCCCACCATCACCAGTGTTCACTTTCACACAGTCTGGAAATGATCTTTATAAAAATGTGGATCATTAATAAATCAGTGAGAGTTATTTTATACATCTATTTATAAAGTGACCACAATTTAATAGATGATTAGTTTTTATCACATAACCTCACAGATGATTCACTACCATAAACATAGAATCCAGCGTAGAGGGGCTGAGTGAATGTGGTGTGGAGTGTGTGTAGGAGGGTCATTGTATCAGAGACGCTGTAGAAGGACAGAGTTCCTGCACTGTGATCCACATACACTCCTATTCTGGAGGATGGAGGAGCTGAGAGATCAGTATTAATGTTGTTGTGGTAAAAAGAGAGAGAGGAAGAACAGTATAGACTCCAGGACTGACTGTTGTATCCAAACCCACAATCATCACCCCGTCCTTTCCTACTGATCCCTTTATATGAGACTGAGATGTACACATACCCTCCCCTCCACTCAACCTCCCAGTAACAGCGTCCACACACACTCTCCTTACTCAACACCTGATACCAGTAATCATATCTCTCTGGATGATCAGAGTATGACTGATCTTTATTACTAAACTTCACCACTCTGTTCTCCTCAGACAGAATGAGGCGATTATAAGCTGTGTTTGGATCCAGAGTCAGCCGACAGAAATCTAAAAAACAACAGAAAAAAGAAAAACTGTATTTTATTCAGCTGTATGTGTGTTTGTGTAAGACTGTGCATTTGTGAATGTGTTTGTGTGTAAGAGTGTTGTATGCACTTTGTGACTGTTTGTGTGAGAGAGTGTGTTTGCGTGTGTGTTCGTTTGCGTGTAATTGTGTGTGTTTTTATATGTCTGTCTCTGTGTGTTGAGAGGGAAATTGTCAAAGACAGTGTGTGTGAGTGTTGTATGTGTGTGAGAAAGTGTGTGTGTTGTGAGGGAATTTGTGTGAGGGTGTGTTTGTATGTGTGTGAGTGTTGTATGTGGTGTGTGTATGCATGTGTGTATGTGTGTGTGTGTGTGTGTGTGTGTGTATGTGTGTGTTATACATACTCTGCAGAAAGTCTTCTCTGGTTTTTGGTTCTGAGGGTAAAATCTGGACTGCTGCAGCTGTGGAGACACACACACACACACACACACACACACACACACATCAAGACCTGAATGAATCGATTGAGGACAGGGTATAAAATCTATAAATGTCATGTGATCTACTTTTGTTTTCTGGGGTCCAATCACAGAGAGAATAAATCTATTAAAACAGTGACATCACTGAGACTAGCAGTAGCAGCAGCAACGCTTTAAAATCTAGTAAAAAGTTTTTCCAGAACAGAGAAAGAGAAAATTATTCCAACAAAAGCAGAATAAACTCTTTTTAACACTCTTGATTTCATTTTTTTTGATGCACTGGATGAATATACACATATATTTATATCTATAGACCTTCAGCTGAGTGTGAATTTGTTAAGTGAACCAGTAATATACATATTTTAATACCACTGGAAAAGTAAAGAATAGGATAGAATACAGTGGTGTAGAATAGATCCAGATATCTGAAGAGGATCATTTATCTAAAAGCTCCTCACAGAAAGTTGGTTATGAATGGTGTCTGAGACACTGATTTATCACCCTTTTCAGAAGATTTTAAACTGAAAGATATTTTAAACATTCCTTCATGATCTAAAATAAAATAGTCCACAAAACACGTGTAGATTCACTAAAGGTTCTAGATAGTAAATAAAATGTCTATATTAATATATAGATTATAGTAATCACAGAGAACCCTGAATCTCATCAGCAGCTCTGTAAAGAAATGTGAGTGGGTTTGTTTCTCTACAGTGATCTGAATAAAATAACTTGTATTCTTCTGTCTGACAGCAGGACAGCAGCTCTCACCATGTGGAGGGATTTTCCTGAATTCCTCTCTGCAGAATTCCTCTAGTCGCTCTTTCAGCTCAGAGAGAGATTTCCTCACTCCATCAAATGAGGGATGTTGATGGACAGTGATGCTGGGAGAGTCCTCAGATCCAGAAGAGACACAGAGAGACTGGAAACTCTACAGAGAGAAGAAACACAGTGGAGGAAGATAAAGGTGGAGAGGAGAAATGAAGGAGCTCAGAGCAAATTAGACTAAAGAGAAACTTGGGATTCCAGACAGCTTTATTTATTGGAGCTTCATGAACTTTTGCTGAGAGGAGTTTTAGAAGCTTGATGAGGAGCAGCTTCCTCTGGAGATCAGTGAGAGTTACCTGGAGGAAATGGATGTGATCCTCTGTGTGTGAAAGCTGCTCCAGCTCAGTGTGTCTCCTCTTTAGATCAGCCATCTCCTGCTGCAGTTTCTCCAGGAGTTCTTCAGCTCCACTCAGTTCAGTCTTCTCCTGATCTCTGATCAGCTCTGTTACCTCAGAGCGCTTTTTCTCAATGGAGCAGATCAGCTCAGTAAAGATCCTCTCACTGTCCTCCACTGCTGCCTGTGCAGAGCGCTGTTACACACGCACACACACACACACACACACACACACACACAATTACACACACAATTACACACAATTACACACACACAATCACACACACACACACAGTCAGTACAACATATTATATTTTTTAATGAGTCATTGAGGTGTTTGGCCAGGTGGCACATATGTTGGTCAGTTAGCTAATCTGTCATTTTGAACAGCAGAGTTTTAATATGAAAAAAATGTGACTTTATGTCAGATTGTTTCTCAGTTCTCACCTTAAGAGTGTTTACAGTCAGTTTCAGCTCCTGCAGCTTCTTCTGCTTCTCCTGGAGTCTCTGCTGGAGTTTCTTCTGCATCTCTTTCAGCTGATTCTATCAACACATACAATTTATGATATTTAGAAATTTCTATGAATTATGATCTACAGAGATTTGTGTTACTTTCACTCTTATTCTACTGAGTTTTACTATGAGAAAAACAGGACAGGTAGGTGGGTGTTGGCTGTTGGCTGGTTAAATATTCACTAACTGGTCTGACCTATTGAACAGTTCTGTACACAGCTTTACTGCATTTCCTCAAAATTTAAAGACTAATATACAGAAATAACTTTCTCAAAATTGCTTAACTGATAAATTCTACTAATTGTAGATTATGAATTTGATTGTCATGATCTGATTCTGAATGGTTTAATAGTTCTTACCTGTTTCTCAGTTCTTTCTGTTGTAGCAGGAACTGTATCATGACCCTTGTGTTTATCCATTGTACATAATAAGCAGATAGATCTCTGATCAGTACGACAGTAGATCTCGATCAGTCTGTCATGCTGAGAGCAGATCTTCTCTTGGAGCTTGGTGGACGCTTTAACCAGCTTGTGCTTCTTCCAAGCAGGAACTTCATAGTGAGGTTTAAGATGAGCTTCACAAAAGGAGGCCAGACACATCAGACAGGACTTGATGGCTCTGAGTTTTCTCCCGGTGCAGAAATCACACTCCACATCTCCAGCTCCAGCACAACGGGGAGCAGGAGAAGCAGCTTGGAGTTCTGTGTTCTTCTTCAGTTTCTCCACCACTTCAGCCAGCATGTTGTTTCTGCGTAGAACAGGCCTTGGAGTGAAGGTCTCTCTGCACTGGGGGCAGCTGTAGATCCCCCTCTGATCCTCCTGATCCCAGCAGCCATTAATACACACCATACAGAAACTGTGTCCACAGGGAACAGTCACTGGATCCTTCAGCAGATCCAGACAGACTGGACAGCTGAACTGATCGTGATTTACTGAAATACTGGACTCTGCCATTTTCCTGCACTTCTAGACTAAGAGAGAGCAGCACTCTGAGATCACTTTAATTTACTCTGAACTGAGCGGGAGGGACTTCCTCCTTTACTGCTGTTCAGAGTGACACAGAGAGGAGGAGGAGAAAGAGAGGAGGAGGAGAAAGAGAGGAGGAGGAGAAAGAGAGGAGGAGGAGAGAGAGAGGAGGAGGAGAAAGAGAGGATAGATGTGATTGGTGGAGCTCACGAGTTTAAAGTAATGAATGAAATAAACTTTAGCTTGTAAGAGTTTGTTCTTCTCAAAAAAACATATCATTAAATCTGATTATCAGATCATTCCAGTGTTGCTGGTGGACACTAGGACCTGGGAGTGTTGAGGGGTAATAGGCTGCCTGTAGCCTTAAGGAGACAAAGGCTGTTTCTCAGTCTGCGTTCTTGTGTGTACTTGTGTTCTTGTGGACTCGGGAAACGTCATCAGCTGCAGCCCAAGTACTGTTCCAATTAGAAGATCGCAGTTAGCCAACTACACAACTAATACCCGGATGTGTTCTTACTCCTCCCACTTTATCGAGGATGCATGGAAGGTGACTTTTGTGGACTTCTTACAGCCCCATAACCCAGAATGCACCTCACAGCAGTATCAGTGTAATGCAGGAGGAGAAGGTACATAACTGTAAGCACCTGTATGTTTTCTAAACAGTACTACTGTGTGCTAAAATTATGTTTTAAATTATTTTTAGGCGAGCATGTAGGGGTTTAGACTTCAGATATGTGGTTTATTTGTTTCAGAAAGCGGATGGAAGAAAATGTGCTCCTATATTTTCGAAACAACACTTTCCGTCATCAAGTACACAGCTGTTCCAATTACACAACAACCGTCCCGCTTCCTCCTGTCCTCGGGAGCACGCACTCACAAGCCAAACTTACCAAGTCCGTTCTTGCCAAGTACAGGAGTCCAGACTTGTGTACTTGTGCATTGAGAAACGACCATAGATTGTTTAGAGCATAGAGAGTGGAGATTACAGGTGAGCTCACTAGTGGGGAGAGTACCTGCAGCAGTGAGAGAAGCAGGTGCTGCTGGGTATTGTAGTTTTATTCTGAGCAGGTGCTCCTGGGTATTGTAGTTTTATTGACTAAACTGCTGTTGGTGCAGATGTGTGTGAGAGAGGAGGAGAGGAACAGAGCTGAGCAGGTGCTGATGGGTATTGTAGTTTTAGCGATGATAATGGCTTCATACTTCTGTTGGGGTTTCTTCTACCTCATTAAATCTGAGTGGTTTAGATAGTGAGTATTGGTGGAGAGGTGCAGCGCAGGTTTGGGGCCTTTCTTAATTTTTTTTTTCATTAAAGTTTGTTTTTATTTTACCTATTCCAAAGTGGCTAGTCATTAGAAATGATCAGAAGAGACTATAATAAGGTACAGGATCATTTATCAGGGGAACACAGTTTCACCCCACACCCTCACATGCATGTGTGTACAGCAGGTCTGTGGTGTGGGTGGAGGTGAATCAAATACATTAAATTGTATTGCATTAAATACAAGAGACCAGTAAACCTATTGGGTTTTTTTCTAGAACGTGTTATTATATAGTAATAAATCAGATTTTAATAATAAGCAACTGCTATGCTAACACCACCCTGTCTTTATAGCTGAATGCTGACCAAAACACGTATGACCTGTTCATCCTGTGGTTCCCATATTCACTGCAGTTATGTCCCAGTCTCGTTCAGTGTTTTTAATTATTTGATTTTAGGATTTTAAGCACCATCCTTCTCCTTTAATAGTCGCCACAAGTTAATTCAGTTTAATATCATTCATCAGATGTACTTTACTCCTGAAAGGCTCGACCACATGAATAATGACTGCTCAGTATACTGACCCAGATGTAAAGTGAGCGTTGATAAATTGACAGTGATGCTGTGGTCTTTTCCAGATTTGGAGGAGTGTTGGAGGGCAGTTCTAAATGTTACTAAAGTGGATTTAACTCTGTCACCCAGAATCGTCTTGCGAGGAGATGAATCTATATTTCAAGACCAGAAAGGGATCAACCTTAGATTTATTAAGATGGCAAAAATGGACTCCTGGCTTCAAAAATTATTACCATCAAATGGGAATTACCTGAACCTCCTAATCTCTCACTGTGACTGAAAGAGCTGTCCTCCTATATCCCACCAGAAAGAATCCTTTTCAATATAAGAAAAAATCTAAACTGTTTCATGAATATTGGGGAGATTTTATAACATATTTAAAATCCAGGACAATATTTGTATCTGATAACCATAATTGAGTTACTATTACAGAGTGTATTTGTGAATCTGTAATTATATTAGTATGCTGGCTCTGCTTTGCTCTGCCCCCTTTTTTTTCTCTTTTCTTCCCTGGACTTTAATAGCACTGTGTGGGTGGACTGGTGTCGGTGGGGTGGGAGTGGGAGTGTGTGGTGAAGGGTGGGTTAGTTGTGTTTATTTGGAAATATCTTTCATAGAACATTGTTATGTTTGTTGAAAAGAAATAGCTTCACCATGCAAGTTCTTAAGTTTCATTCACCACCAGGTGGCGTCAGTGTTTTAATTGTGTTGTACCTACAGTTATATGGGTTTATATATTAAAATTATGCATAGCAGTAAAATTTACAATAGTGAAAATATAAAAGAAGACATTGTTATATATAAAGAACTAAAAATGTACATAAAAACTAGACATAACCATTCAAAAATATGCAATCACGTATTTTTTATTGTATCATTGTATATATAAATATAAAATCATCTTAGTTTATATACATATATAATTGTATATGTATATTGTATGTTTATGCATATTGTGTTATTGTTGTACAGTAGAGTGTGTGCATGTATGATCTATTTGTGCTGTAGTTGCCATATTCATTGCAGATGACAAATAAAGCTTCATCGTCCCAACCTGTGTCCATCATTAACAGCCAGAGCAGAAGATGAACATAACAGGGGTCACATTTATACAAGAATAAAAGTGTATTAATTTATTCAGAAATCAGTGGTTATGAATTTCAAATACTTTTTCTATAATACACAAAAATCTAAACAAGTGACAGAATAACATTTCATGAATTCATAATTCTGAGAAGCAGCCCTTTAATTTGATTGAAAACATTTTCTTTAATTTACAAATGTTTATACTCATACTTTTATACTTGTATAAAAAAGAAAGAAGAAAGTTTCATTTTTCGTTTGACACCATCATCCTGTATTTTCTTATGAACTATATGGAAGGTATGAATTGAAAAATGTGAAGAACTCAACTCTGGAACCATCATTAGATTAAAGGAGTTTAAGGAGTTAATCTGAAGCTCTTTATCTGTGTGATAATCAATATTCAGATATTGGAGCTGTTTGGAAGAAGAAGGATGATGATAATTGAATTTAAAGGACTGAGATGTTCTGCTGAAAGCTGTTATTAGAACAGTTCTGCTGTGAGCTGTGAAATGAGCTGAAGCTGAAAGAAGATGAACTGCAGGACAACAAGCTGTCTGATCTCAACAAGAAGAGGATCATTAGAAATGATGATGTATCCATATTGATATATTCTATCCAATGATTTTCTGCTTAGTTATGATTATTAATATTTTTAATATGAATTAAAAACCAATCAGAGACATCTGAATATCTGTAATTTTAATATAAGCAATGAATAGTTGTGTATTTGATCTTTTCAACTAGTGCATATAATTTGCATAAATATATAACTGTTTTCAAGTTTCAAGAGCTTCTAAAAGCAGGGGGTAAAAGTTCACTGCAAAAGAGTAGAGGGTCCAATATCAGTAGACTCCCCACCCATACAGCACTTTATACCTGAAACTAGAAGAAGAAGAACAATCATATTCTCATCTAAAGCTTTATTATCAATAGTTAAACACAATAAATCAATATTAATATCAGGAATCATAACATCATGTATTTTCTGATACATATTCAGAATAGAAATTAATTTTATTGTACAAAGACATTTTTTCATTTTCAATCTTCTCTTAATGAAGCTTAAAGTCTAATCTGCATATTACTGTAAATATTTTAACACAATATTTTGATGATCACATAAAATCAAAACGTGAATCTGCAGCAGTGTGTTTAAATCATACGAGAATAAACAATATATTTATTTATATATGAATCTACTGTACATATAATTCACTAACTGTTCTTTATCTTTATATAGTAATAAAATCTCCTCATATTCCACACTTCTATACTTAAGAGCAGCTCTAACACTGAGCTGAACTCTCACTCTCACCTTTAACTCCTCCCACTGTCAGGTCTGATGCTGATAGCGCTTCTGTCTCTCCCACACTCAGTGCTCCCTGCGATCTCCAGTCTCCGAACTACACTACCCAGAACGCACCACACGCTGACATCACACATTCACCTTATCTCAGTACACCCCGCGGAAGTCCGGAATACTAATTTTTCACAGTATAAATAGCCCTTTCACACGCATACCTGTGCTGAGTATTGATTGGTTTTCCACTTTACAACGCGTTTCTATTCTTGCCTGTGTTTTCCTTTTGTGTATGACCCCTGGATTGTTTATTCTCGACTCTGATTTTTGCCTACGCTCTGACATTGGATCTTTGTGTATTACCTGGACTGTTTATACCGTTGCTGATTTTTGACTGCTCTTCACTATTGCCTTGCCGTGTATGACCTCAGGACTGTCCCTCGTTATTCGGTACGTGTTATCTCTCTGGCTGCTGATCGCCCCTGTTGAACCTTTTCTGTATATTGACTACCCGTTGTTTCTGTGCTGTAAAATAAATCACAGTGTTCTGCATCTGCACGTGTCTGAGTACTGTCTAGCCTTGACAGAAATACTCAGCCGTATGGATCAGATAGCGGATGCCGAGCTCATTAAATCTGGTCTAGCCAACCAGGGCAAGCTACTTGGTCAGCACCAACAGACCCTCGCTGGTGTGACCCAAGCTGTAGATGAGCTTGCTCGACAGCAGGCCAGCCAGCAGCAGCAGCTGTCCGAGATTTTAGAGCACCTTAGGGGATTAACTGTACAAAATCCCAGTCCAGCAGTACCTCCTCCTGTACCCCAAGATATCCCGGTTGGTTCTGGTTTTTCAGTCTGCAAACCAGAGGTTTTTGATGGGGATCCTGAGAAATGCAGCGGGTTCCTTTTACAGTGCTCAGTATTTTTTAGTAATACACCACCGACCACGGACAAAGCTAAAATTGGGTTTATCGTGTCGCGGCTGTCCGGTAAGGCACTAGAATGGGCCACCGCGGTTTGGGATAGTGTGTCGGAGTCGAGCTACGATGCCTTTTTGATGACTTTTCGTAGTGTGTTTGATCACACGAAGTACGGTCATTCCAGTGGTGAACTTTTGTTAACTATGAAACAAGGGAACAAGTCAGCAGCTGCTTATGCGCATTTATCCCCTTACCTTAGATGAAGAGAAAGCTATGGAGGAATACATTAGCAAGGCACTCAAACAAGGATTTATCCGCCCGTCCAAATCTCCAGTCGGTTCGGGTTTTTTCTTCGTTAAAAAGAAGGATGGTGGACTGAGACCATGTGAAAAATGCGAATTTCACCAGCAGAGAATCGCATTTCTCGGCTACATAATTAGCGCGAATGGTGTCCTCATGGACGATAACAAGGTGGAAGCCGTCACGAGTTGGCCCACTCCCCAGACTATTAAAGATCTCCAGCGCTTCCTAGGCTTTGCTAATTTTTATAGGCGCTTTATACGTAATTTCAGTAGCATTGCTGCCCCACTTACGGCTCTGACTAAGAAAGCCACAAAAACTCTAAAGTGGTCCTCTGAGGCTCAGCACGCCTTTGCTAAACTTAAAGCTGCTTTTGTATCCGCTCCCATTCTTAAGCATCCTGATCCGAATCTCCCTTTCACAGTCGAAGTTGACGCCTCTGAGACCGGAGTTGGTGCGGTCCTCTCTCAGCGCAGTGGGTCACCCCCCAAACTATATCCCATAGCTTTCTTTTTAAGTTATCTGCGGCCGAAAGTAATTACGGTATAGGAGACAGGGAATTGTTGGCTGTAAAACTGGCATTGGAAGAATGGCGTCACTGGCTGGAAGGGGCCGTACACCCGTTTACAGTACTTACAGATCACAAAAACCTCGAATACCTCAAAACCGCTAAACGATTAAATCCCCGTCAAGCTCGCTGGTCTCTATTCTTTTCGAGATTCCAGTTCTCCATTTCGTTTCGTCCAAGTACCCGCAACACCAAAGCTGACGCGCTCTCCAGGGTTTTCAGCACCACGGACAGCGCAAATGATGTAAGCGAAACCGAGCGTATCCTTCCGCCTTCAGTAGAAATAGCTGTCATACGCTGGGAGTTGGATGACCAGATTATGGAAACCAATGCTGGTCATCCACCTCCAGCAGATTGTCCTCAGGATAAGACGTTTGTTCCACCTCGTTTCATAGATAGATTAATTACGTGGGCCCACTCTGCTCTATCTTCAGGTCATCCTGGTGTGACGCGCACGCTACAGTTAATTTACTCTCGCTATTGGTGGGAAACCATGAAAGCCGACATACACACTTTCGTTACGTCATGTTCGGTCTGCGCTCAGTGTAAGACTCCCAAGACCCTTCCAGCCAGTAAACTTATGCCTCTACCAGTGCCTGAGCGACCTTGGTCGCATAGCTGTGGATTTTGTGACAGATCTACCTGTTTCAGAGGGTTATACCACAATCCTTACAGTGATTGACAGATTCTCTAGGGGTGTTAAATTTATCCCGTTTCCTTCCCTGCCCACTGCGTTCCAAACTGCTCAAGCAATGTATACTCACGTGTTTAGACACTATGGTATTCCCGAGGACATTTTGTCTGATCGAGGGCCTCAGTTCACCTCTAGGGTGTGGAGAGCATTTTTTGAACATTTAGGAGTGCATGTTAGTCTGACTTCTGGCTTTCACCCTATGAGTAACGGGCAGTGTGAAAGGGCTAATCAGGAATTAGGCAAATTTTTACGTGTTTACTGTTTTAAATATCCCACTGATTGGTTCCGTTATCTCATTTGGGCTGAGATAGCTCAAAATTCACTCACTAACTCCACTTCTGGTCTCACTCCCTTTCAGTGCGTTCTGGGTTATCAACCTCCTTTAGCACCACGGACAGCGGTGTCTTCCGACGTGCCAGCTGTGGATGACTGGATGAAACGCAGTGAGCAAGTGTGGGAGGACACTCACCGGCAGGTCTCAGAGGTGCTCCAACGTTACAAGGAGCAGTCTGACAAGCGCCGTGGTGACACCCCTCACTTTTCGCCTGGTGACCGTGTATGGCTCTCGACCCGGGACTTCAGGTTTGAGGGGTGCTGCAGGAAGCTCCTGCCTAAGTATATTGGTCCCTTTCGTATACTGTCTCAAATCAATGAGGTTTCCTATAAGGTGGAGCTTCCTGCGCAATATAAAGTGCATACTTCTTTTCACGTCTCTCTCCTCAAGCCTATGGTTCCGGGTCCGCTAGCAGAGGGGGCTCCTGATGACGTACCACCCGCGGCGGTGGAGGGGGAGGATTCTTCGATGTACGCAGTTCGTGAGGTGCTGGATTCTCGCCGACGTGGTGGTTTGCTGCAGTACCTCATTGACTGGGAGGGTTATGGTCCGGAGGAACGCAGCTGGGTGGCTGCCGGGGATGTGCTGGATCCTGTTATGCTGGCCGATTTTCACGCTCGCCATCCCGGTAAGCCAGCTCCCAGACCTAGGGGCCGTCCCAGGCGTCCTCTATCCGGCGCGGCTCCGGTCCGCCGGGGTTCCCGCTCCCGCAGCCCGCGTCTGTCCGGCATCTCCGCTGCAACTCCTGCCACTCCCGCCTGTACTCCCTGTCCGTCGGGTGGGCGTCGCCGTGGACGCCCCCGCGTCTCTGCCGCTCCGGTCTCGTCGGGGGAGGGTAATGTCAGGTCTGATGCTGATAGCGCTTCTGTCTCTCCCACACTCAGTGCTCCCTGCGATCTCCAGTCTCCGAACTACACTACCCAGAACGCACCACACGCTGACATCACACATTCACCTTATCTCAGTACACCCCCCGGAAGTCCGGAATACTAATTTTTCACAGTATAAATAGCCCTTTCACACGCATACCTGTGCTGAGTATTGATTGGTTTTCCACTTTACAACGCGTTTCTATTCTTGCCTGTGTTTTCCTTTTGTGTATGACCCCTGGATTGTTTATTCTCGACTCTGATTTTTGCCTACGCTCTGACATTGGATCTTTGTGTATTACCTGGACTGTTTATACCGTTGCTGATTTTTGACTGCTCTTCACTATTGCCTTGCCGTGTATGACCTCAGGACTGTCCCTCGTTATTCGGTACGTGTTATCTCTCTGGCTGCTGATCGCCCCTGTTGAACCTTTTCTGTATATTGACTACCCGTTGTTTCTGTGCTGTAAAATAAATCACAGTGTTCTGCATCTGCACGTGTCTGAGTACTGTCTAGCCTTGACACCCACCATCACCAGTGTTCACTTTCACACAGTCTGGAAATGATCTTTATAAAAATGTGGATCATTACAGTTTTCCTCCATTATTTACACACATTTACTAAAAGCATATCTCATACTCTCTGAACTCTACACACAAATCAAGCACACACACACACACACACACACTGAAAAAACTCTCAATTCTCCTGCAAAATTAAACTTTACATTCAAATCAATGTTTTCTCTGCTTAAAATGCTGTTTTGTGTTCAGAAGAAACACAAACCATCATATGAATATAAATTTATAAGAACCAGTTCAACACTAATGAGCTCAATGTAAAACACTATGATGAATAAAAAACACTTCTTCTCTATTCATCATAATGACTTAGTCCTTTTTATGTTCAGTTTTACTCAGTTTTACTACATAACTGTGCTGTAAAATATTTTAGAATATTGTTTTAAACAAATATATTAAAGTTTTATTGACAAAAAACAATGAACACAATGTACATCCCAACACAAAGTTCCACATACAGTGTCTACATACAAAACCACAGAATGATTTACT